>NC_056746.1:136483093-136510593 GCF_019279795.1 Protopterus annectens
TGTGTGTGTGTGTGTGTGTGTGTGTGTGTGTGTATATGTTTACTTTCAGAACTGATATTAGTATTTTGTATATCAGTATGCATTTGGCTCACTGTGTACATTATGTTTTTCTCATACTGTTGACAGATGTCAGTGACACAAGCACATTTATTCCTGATGAGACATACCCTGGAATTCTGGACTGGGCTGAGGCTGCTGGGGACACCCCTCCCCCATTAACAGTTGGCGTTGAAATACCAGAATGGGCTGACATGTCTGGTGTTACCATTTCTAGTCCACGATGGTGCGGATCATGTAAGGAAAATTTACAAGAATGAGATGTCGATATTATTTATATTTACTGATAACAGGATCTGGTGATTCAACAACTGTATAACTGTAATGTTTGTAAATTTATACATAGACATTGAATAAATGCATATACTTGTGTGTGTGTGTGTGTGTGTGTGTGTGTGTGTGTGTGTGTGTGTGTGTGTGTGTGTGTGTGTGTGTGTGTGTGTGTGTGTGTGTGTGTGTGTGTGTGTGAGATTACTTCCAGAATTGATGTAATCCATTTACAGATGATTGTAAATTGGGTTATTTGATCTTCAAATTACTCATAATTGCACCAACATGCGTTAGACCAAGATAATAATTGGTACAAGGACACTAGTCTCAAATTAAATGTAAAAAATTATAGCATAGTTCACTTCAGTAAACAAAACAGTTTCATTTAACATACAGGAGACGCACCCCTCAGATCAGACACTGTTGTAATAGATCTAGGCACTCTTGTTTATAATTCGTTATAATTTGACCATCCTGTTTCCACAGTTCAAAAACATTTTTACGTGACTCTTGTAATTTCCAAATACATCTTCTCCAGATCCAAAGAAGTTTAAATTCTATTTTACTTGTATCTTACCAGACCCATTATTGAATATAATGCCCCTTTTGGTATGTGTTTGTCGAAACATATCACACAATTTCACAGACCTCAGAGATTCATAACTAAAAAGATTAGTGGCCTCAAAAATCTTAATCATCAGGAGACTCTGGCAGCCCATTCTCTGTACTTAGTGTCTTACAGATTCCTCAGTGGAGATCTTTGTCTAGCCTTTTGAGCAATGAAAGATGGATCCCTATTTGATCTGCTATTCTTTCACAGAACTACTGCTACCTCAAATACCTGGTTTGAAGAACTAAACCTTCATCGGCAGAAAAATAAGACACACCGACATGATTGATTCATATCCTAATGTATCCCTCACCTCTGGAACAAGCTTCCACCTCATGTCAAGCAGATTAGAACATCTTGCCACTTTCAAGGCAAAACTAGAGAAATGGATGGGCAGCTGTATATTTTCTTGCCCTACTCGAGGCAAGGGAAATTACAAATAAGGTTTTTGGTTAGGCATGAAATGTCTGCAGGCAGATGGCCTAGTACTGAGCTATGAACCTCTGAATCAATACTGATGGAATTTATAGGAGTATTTTGTACATTGGTATGTATCCAGCTAGCAACTGCAGTAAGTTTTTTTCATCATGTTTGCAGATGTCAATGACACAAACATAAGTGACACTAAAGACGTAAGCTATGAAGATCTTGATGGTGCTGATGAGGATTGGGAAATCCCACTTGCAGTAACAGATCTCACTAAGATAATAAAAAGGGCTGATGTGGCTACTACTACTCCTTCCACTCTGCTGTGGTGGGGGTCATGCAAGGAAAAAGACAAGGATGATCATTCAGAGGATGGTATGTTGTACTTAATATGTGGTCTTTTACTGATACCAAGATACGATGAATAGAGAGCTGTATGCCTATAAAGTTTGCAAATACATCCATGGATATTAAATGTATGTATACATGTATATCTGTGTATATAAATAAATATATATATATATATATATATATATATATATATATATATATATATATATATATACACATATATATATATATATATATATATATATATATATATATATATATACACATATATATATATACACACACACACACGTGTCCCCTTCAGATGGTCAAACTTTTAAAAGCTCGACTTTCATACGGTCAAGACCATATGACTGAACTTTTAAAAGTTCAAACAGTCTGAATGAGGATCTCCATAGAGCACAGAACGGGACAATTTCCCTTAGGGGTGTGGGGGTGCAGTAGGTCTTGCCCCCCTGCTAACACTGTTTAGTTATTTTTGTTTGTTTGTTTTTTTTATTTATTTTATTTTCACATTTTCAAACATTCAAATGTTCGATCATATGGTGTCGGTCATATGAAAGTCAAACATTTGGTTGTTTGATCATGTTTAGTAGAGCCATACACACATACATACAAAGAGAGATAGATATATAAGTATGACTACACACACACACACACACACACACACACACACACACACACACACACACACACACACACACACACACACACACACACACACACACACACACACACACACACACACACACACACACACACACAATGTATGTGTTTTCAGACACAGTGATGGAAGCCTGACATGTCACAGTACCTATTGTATTTGTAACAATATGGTGTTACATTGTAGCAGTCTTGGCATTCTCACTGCTTTGTGAGTGTCACACAGTTGTAGGTACAAGGATGCATGTACACACATATATAACATGAATTTCACACAGTTGTAGGTACAAGGATGCATGTACACACATATATAACATGAATTTCACACAGTTGTAGGTACAAGGATGCATACACACACATATATAACATGAATTTCACACAGTTGCAGGTACAAGGATGCATGTACACACATATATAACATGAATCTCACACAGTTGTAGGTACAAGGATGTGTGTACACACATATATAGCATGAATCTCACGGATGTGTGTACATACATATATAACATGAATCTCACACAGTTGTAGGTACAATGATGCGTGTACACACATATATAGCATGAATCTCACACAGTTGTAGGTACAAGGATGTGTGTACACACATATATAACATGAATTTCACACAGTTGTAGGTACAAGGATGCGTGTACACACATATATAACATGAATTTCACACAGTTGTAGGTACAAGGATGCATGTACACACATATATAACATGAATTTCACACAGTTGTAGGTACAAGGATGCATGTACACACATATATAACATGAATTTCACACAGTTGTAGGTACAAGGATGCATGTACACACATATATAACATGAATTTCACACAGTTGTAGGCACAAGGATGCATGTACACACATAAATAACATGAATTTCACACAGTTGTAGGTACAAGGATGCATGTACACACATATATAACATGAATTTCACACAGTTGTAGGTACAAGGATGCATGCACACAGATATATAACATGAATTTCACACAGTTGTAGGTACAAGGATGCATGCACACATATATATAACATGAATTTCACACAGTTGTAGGTACAAGGATGCATGCACACACATATATAACATGAATTTCACACAGTTGTAACTCCCATTGTAAGATTTATACCAAGCAACGTAATGCTGCATTCTATATTAATATTTGGTTATCCTGAAAAACTGCATGTTTATAAACAGACATGTATGACATGACAGTATCTCAAGTCTGACTGTTGGGTTTGACTTCATTTTCTGTTTTCAATAATTAAAAGTAATGCAGCTACACTTAACTGTCAATTTTCCAAAATTACAGTTCATAATGCTTTATCCCTATTGGCTGAAAAGCCTTTTAAAAAGGTATAATAGTCACCATATTTGTACTACAACAGATCATGTGCATGTGGGATGTGTCTGATAGAGATGCTGTAAATACTCATATCCTGCCTTGTACAGTTTTAGAGGTTCATAAGTTTGTAGGTTGTTACTAGGCATGCTTATACACATTCCATGCTCATGTGCAATGTGTCTGATAGTGATGCTACAAATATTCATACCCTGTCTCATACATTCCTTAGAGGTTTGTAGGTTGTTACTAGGCATGTTTGTACTTGCACAGACCATGTCCATGTGGAATGTGTCTAACAGTGATACTATAAATACTCATACAGAGCCTCATACATTCTTAGAGGTTTGTAGGTTGTTACAAGGTATGTTTGTACTAGTGCAGACCCTGTACACATGGAATGTGTCTGATAGTGATGTTATAAATACACATGCCCAGCTTTATACCTTCTTAGAGGTTTGTAGGTTGTTACAAGGTATGTTTGTACTAGTGCAGACCCTGTACACATGGAATGTGTCTGATAGTGATGTTATAAATACACATGCCCAGCTTTATACCTTCTTAGAGGTTTGTAGGTTGTTACAAGGTATGTTTGTACTAGTGCAGACCCTGTACACATGGAATGTGTCTGATAGTGATGTTATAAATACACATGCCCAGCTTCACACCTTTCTTAGAGGTTTGTAGACTGTTACAAGATATGTTTGTACTAGTACAGACCCTGTACACATGGAATGTGTCTTGATAGTGATGTTATAAATACACATGCCCAGCTTCACACCTTTCTTAGAGGTTTGGAGGTTGTTACAAGATATATTTGTACTGGTACAGACCCTGTACACATGGAATGTGCCGGTTAGTGATGCTACCTGTTAGTAATACCATAAATACTCACACCTAGCCGTGTACATTTCTTAGATGTTTGTAGGCTTTTACTGGGTAGTTTTTAAAGACAATGGTCACATGGAATATATGATAGTGATATTATAAATACACATGCCCAGCTTCACACCTTTCTTAGAGGTTTGTAGGTTGTTACAAGGTATGTTTGTCCTAGTACAGATGCTGTACACATGGAATGTGTCTGATAGTGATGCTACCTGTTAGTAATACTATAACTACTCATACCTGCGTACATTTCTTAAGAGGTTTGTAGGCTGTTACTGGGCAGTTTTTATTAGTACAGATCATGTCCACATGGATTATATATAATAGTGATGTTATAAATATACATGCCAGCTTTACACCTTTCTTAGAGGTTTGTAGGCTGTTACAAGGTATGTTTGTACTAGTACAGACCCTGTACACATGGAATGTGTCTGATAGTGATGTTATAAATACAAATGCCCAGCTTTACACCTTCTTAGAGGTTTGTAGGTTGTTACAAGGTATGTGTGTACTAGTTCACACCCTGTACACATGGAATGTGTCTATTAGTGATGCTACCTGTTAGTAATACCATAAATACTCGTACCTGGCTGTGTACATTTCTTAGAGGTTTGTAGTCTATTACTGGACAGTTTTTATTAGTACAGACAATGTCCACATGGAATATATATGATAGAGATACTTAGAGGTTTGCAGGTTGTTACAAGGTATGTTTGTAGCAGTGCAGACCCTGTACACATGGAATGTATCTGTTAGTGATGCTATAAATACTCATACAGAGCCTAATACCTTCTTAGAGGTTTGTAGCTTGTTACAAGGTATGTTTGTAATAGTACAGACCCTGTACACATGGAATGTGTCTGTTAGTGATGCTACCTGTTAGTAATACCATAAATACTCATACCTAGCTGTGTACCTTTCTTAAAGGTTTGTAGTCTGTTACTGGGCAGTTTTGATTAGTACAGACCATGTCCACATGGAATATATATGATAGCGATGCTATAAATACACATGCCAGCTTTACACCTTTCTTAGGGGTTTGTAAGTTGTTACAAGGTTTGTTTGTACTAGTGCAGACCCTGTACACATGGAATGTGTCTGATAGTGATGTTATAAATACACATACCCAGCTTCACACCTTTCTTAAGGTTTGTAGGTTGTTATAAGACATGTTTGTACTAGTGCAGACCCTGTACACATGGAATGTGTCTGATAGTGATGCTGTGAATACTCATACAGAGCCTAATACATTTCTTAGAGGTTTGTAGGTTGTTAAAAGATATGTTTGTACTAGTACAGACCCTGTACACATGAAGTGTGTCTGTTAGTGATGTGATAAATACTCATACAGAACCTCATACCTTCCTTAGAGGTTTGTCGGTTGTTAGAAGATATGTTTGTACTAGTACAGGCCCTGTACACATGGAATGTGTCTGATAGTGCTGCTATCTGTTAGTGATGCTATAAATGCTAATACCCTGCCTCATGCATTTTGCATTTCATAGAGGTCGATAAGTTTGTAGGTTGTTACTACGCATGGTTGTACTTGTACAGACCATGTACACATAGAATATGTCAGACAGTGATGCTGTAAATACTCTTACCCAGCCTCAAACCTTTCTTAGAGGCTTATAGGCTGTTACCAGACATGTGTGTACTAATACAGACCATTTTCATGTGGAATGTGTCTGACAGTGATGCTATAAATACTCATTGAAGAATTTTATACTGCCTTCTGTTGGTTCCTTGCTGTTACTTGCATTTACATGCTTGCATACCACAGAATATTTAACTATTTTTTGTGACCAACTACTCTTATTACTATATTGTACTAAGTACGATAAATACACTGAGACAAACAGCTTCAGTTAGTATGCATTTTACTATTACATTTTCCTTTTGGATCTGCAACCATGCTACCCAGATGCTGTCAGCTCTATATGGCAAATTCCCACAGCTTGTTTATACACACTCATATTTTTACCAAAAGCCTGATATATTTTTCTCAGTCTGGTGTATTACAATCTTCCTTTGTATAACACTTTTCTTTGTTCTTCTGATTTATGATTTGTCTTTGATTCTTTTTCAAGTTCGGTGGTCCAAGGAAACTCAGCCTTGCATTATCTGAAATGTGGTGTCCCAGAACTATCTAAAACTTGATGTTACATCTCTTTACTTCATTGATGTCCTTCCAGCTGCCATCTGCACAGTTATTTTTACAGACTTTGTTTCTCAATAACATACTCCCTTACATGGATCCAATATCTAATTAAGCTATGCCAGCACACTTATTACTTTCTATTTTTCAGCATTTTATACTGTTTCTAAATTAACCCTTTATATATGAAATCATTCTTGCAGCTTTTTTCCAAGCTAATAATCATGCTAACAACAGTTTAAATGGAGACAGAATACTATTTCTCTTACAATTTCCCTTCTTATATATTTTGAGGAACGGACTAAACTTTAGTTAAAGAAAAGACTGCATTTGTTTCATTAGCGTTATTATTTATAGCATTTACCACTTTGCTTATATTTACAATCATAACCTGTTGAGTTATTGCAACTCTCTGTAACCTGCAGCATATTAAACAATTCCAAGCTGTCATTATTATTATAACCCCTAAAAGTATCAACACAGGATGCATTAACTCATTTAGTAATTTGGTCCCAGATGATGACCATCCTATGAATATGTCCCACCAATTATGGGCAGTGTCAGCTTCTGTTTTTGTCTTTTACTATTAACACTGGGTTATTTGAAACCACACATACAAACTGTGGTGCCACTTTAACAAACATTAATTTACAAATTTAGATACATTAGCACTAAATTGTAATATGTCTATCAAAGATACTTGTAATGACTTACTAAATAGTAGTATTCCATTATGCTTGTAAATGTACAATCTGTGAGATATCTTGTTTTTCTAGTTTTCATACCAAGGTATTTTAAATCTGCATTTGGTATCTTTAAAACATGAAAATGTAATATTGAAGAGCAATATTGTTTTTTTTGTTGGTATTGTCCTATCATAGTACAAGTGGATGGTATTTTTACCATTTGATTTGTATGACATACTGGCCTGTTACCAAAAATGGTAAGTATTTTAACCCATGGTTACTGTGTTGTTTATACAAATAGTGTATTGGTAGAAATTATACCCTTTTCTTCCCCTATTGATTTAATTCTTATTTTTGTGTCATTGTCTACACACTGCGACATTTTTACATGATGTCTTCTCTTGTCAGATCTGTTACATTGTTGAGGTAATGTACCGCATCTAATAGAGATAGAGCTGTTTATTGAAATGTTTATGTCAGTCTTTGATTTTTCCTCTATTTTTATGTATGCCTGACCTTGTTTAGCTAACCATGCTGTTATATTTGTGTTAAATGTTATCCTCCCAAACGTACATGCTGTCTGCTTTTTACAACTGAAATTGTTTTGTGTTCTCTTTTGTGTAGCATTTTTCCAACTAGGTTTTATTAGTGAAATATTGTAATTCCCTCTGTTTTGATGTTCAGAATGATGCAAATGAAATGCAGATGTCTGTGTTGAATGCTGAGTGCCTTGTCTCGCAGCTGCCTTTTTATATATAGTCCTTGAAGCATGTTCCAGACACTGAACATTCAGCTTGTCTCAAGCTGTACCAGAATATATGTATGCTAGCAAACAGAAATACATGTATTTAACTAACTATATAGGTTCATAGGTTTATAGGTTCATACTAGGATATCTGCCCTAGGGCATTTATAAGCCTAGCCAGAGTGTGTTTGGCTTTCGCAACCCATTTTAAATTAATTTTGCTATGCCCTTTTTCGAGGTTAGTATACTGTGCCTCTGTCTAACAGTGACACAGAAGTGATACCCGGGGTAAACTTGCAATCTCCCATCCACTCATCAAGATTCCTCTTGAAGAGAGTCAATGAGGGACTCTGCCTAACCTGGACTGGGATTTTATTCCAGAGTGAAGGAGCCTCTGGGTTATGAATTTGTCCCTCCAGCATGTCCTATTTATTTCAGTGCTGAGGTTCAAGTCTCTCAAGCGTGTAGCTCGATGGGATTTGAATTTTCTGAGGTGCAGCATGTCCATTAATTCCGGGTTGGACATGGCTTTATACATCAGGCACAGATCGCCTCTGAGCAGGTGGTATGCCACTGAGAAGAGCTGGAGTTTCTTTAACCGGGCAGCATATGGCATCTGTTTGAGCCCTTTGATCCTCTTGGTGAGGTACTTTTGGGGTCTTTCCAGTTGCTGCAGGTGTCTGGTAAGGTACATCCCAAAAGTGGCATTGTACTCAATTATGGGCCTGATGAGGGATGAGTAAAGAGGCATGATGACCTCCCTGATCTAGATGTGAATCCCTTCATGATTAGGTGGGCTATATAAAATGTTTTTCTAACCACTTTGGCCACATGGTTGTCAAATGAGAGATTGCTATCAACTTGGGTCCCCAGGTCCCTAATTACTTCTTCTGTACTTAATGGATTACCACCTATGTGGTAATTTGTGGGCACTTTGTTTTTGCCAAAGGGGATTACTATATACCTTTTGGCGTTTAGCTTGAGGCCATGGCTCTGGCACCAGTTGTCTGTTTCTGTGAGGCCCTTTTGGAGGATGCTTGTGTCAGCTGGAGAGTCGATTATGGTGCCCAGTTTGCAGTCATCTGCGAACTTGGTCAGCCACAGTCCTTCCGTGTTGGCCTGTACCTCTGAGAAATATATACCGAACAAGAGAGGTCCCAGGACTGAGCCTTGTGGGACGCCACTTGTAACTGGTTTGGAGTCTGACATGGCTCCAGCAATTCTAACCATGTGGGTTCTGTCCTTGAGCCAGTTTGCAACCCATCTAGTGACATAGGGGTTTATATTTAAGCTGGTGAGCTTATCTATAATGCCCGAGTGTGGTATTGTAGCGAAGGCTTTTGCGAGGTCCAGGTAGGCTGTGTGGACCACCTTCCCCTGGTCAATGGCCTTGGTGACTGTTTCAAAGAAATAAACCAGGTTTAAGAGGCAGGATCTGCCCTTAACAAAGCCGAACTGGGTAGGATCCAGTGTCTGTAGGTCCCCAATATCTTTATTTATGAGGTCCATGATGATCCTTTCCATAGCTTTGCAGACCAAGCTAGTCAGGCTTATGGGGCGATAGTTTCCAGGATCCGTTGAGGCACTACCTTTGTGGAGAGGGACCACTGTTGCTGTACGCCACTCTTTGGGTACATATCCTGTAGTAAGGCTGAGACTGAACAGTAGTTTTATGTTTGGGTTTAGCTCTTCTTGGAGTTCATGTAGGACGCAGCCAGGGACACCGTCTGGTCCCATTGATGCTGTGTTTTTTGCTTTGGAGAGGGCAGCTCTTACCTGAGCATCTGAGATGTCAGGGGGCAGCACTCTGCTGGGATAGATATTTGCCCTTTTGGTGGGGGGATTTGTGCTGAACCTGTCAGCTAGGATGTTGGCAATGTCTGTGGGTTTGGTGTATTTTTTGTCATTTTGGACTAATTCTGAGCATATCTGGGAATTCCCACCCAGGTTCCTAACATAACTAAAGAAAGCCTTGTGATTATCCTTAGTGTCCTGTGCAATTTTTCTCTCGAAGCTGGCCTTAGGCGATTTTATGAGTGCCCGTAGTTTTTTGCTAATACTGATCAGAGATGCCTTCCCTTTTTGGGATTTTGCTCTATCATGTAGTAGCTTCCTCCTTCTATTGTATAGTTTGTTTATGGCTGGGGTCCACCAGACAGGACGTCTGCCTTTGGAGGATTGGGTCTTGGTTTTATTTGGGATTGCATGATCCATGCATTCCTGAAGGTGTTCATAGAATGCTTATAAAGGATTCTGTGGTCTGGGCCATATTTTCCACAGGCCCAGGGGCTTTGAAGGATTCCACCTTGGTTTTGAGGAGTGTGAAATTTGCTTTAGAGAAGTTTTTCACTGTGGTTTTCAGGGCAGGGGGTGGAGTCGGGATGTGAATATCCAGTGAGATTAGTTTATGGTCTGATCTTACCAGTGAGGGATACACTTCTGGTCTGGAGCATAAAGTCCCCATGTTGGTGATGTTCAGGTCCAGTATGTTTTCCCCTCTTGTGGGAGTGGTAACAAGTTGTTCCATAGCATTTGAGTTTATAAATTATAGGAACCTTTGGGCTAGGGTGTTGGAGCTAGAGTAATGCTCCCAGTCTATGTTTGGGTAGTTGAAGTCGCCCAGTATAATGGTGTTTGGAGAGACCTTCATATTTTCCAGTGTTTCTACATATATTATGGCAACAGATGTGTATATGTATCTAACTAGCAAATAGATGTGCATATGCATTTATACATTTTTAAACAGATCTATCACTGTATACATTCCCTCCATTTTATTTTAAATAAAACTGTCTACATTAGTATGTACTTTTTAGTTAAGTTATATTGCTACTAACTAGAAAGACTTTGGGAAACAAAACCTTTAGTTTTCTTTTACTACAGCAAGTTAACACAGTTTTATATTGTCAACACAATGATGACAACCATTACTATTAGAACTGGATGAATCTGAATATGACTCTATACAGTGATGTTCTATACAGTAATTTATTGACAATGCTTGAGGATTTTATTGCAAAGGCATTGCAGTCTTGTTTAAAAAAAAAACATATGTCACAAATGTCAAGCTTTGACTTGTTACTCTATTTAAATAGATAAACTATTTACTATATACTGTACAGAATACACTTGCTTGTACAGATTGCTTTTGCATTTGCATTACATGGCTGTAATGTACACTCAGTCTAGTGTTCAAACCTAGCATTAAACTGAAGTATGCTAATTACATTACTTGAAAAATTAAAATGTATTTTTGGTATTACCACTTTGCACCTTTATCTGAGTCTCTTTTGCAGTACTGTTTACACAGTTAGTGTAAAATTGAAAGTATACATCATTTTATTGCTGTATTGTTTATTTTCTTTATGCTGTGAGAATTGAATGTATGCTTGCCCTTTGGCTGTTACTTAGACTGTGACACTTTGGTCTTACACATTTGCTTTTTGATTTTATTATTTTTTGGCCATTTTTAAAAACAGAAAATATTTTTATAAAGCTTTTGCTGTTGCCTATACTGTCAGAGTTGTAGTAGGAATTGCTTTTACCCATTTTGAAAAGACATTTACTGTTACTACTAGCTATTTGTACCCTCTTTTTTTGTAAAGGGACCGGCATAATTTATTTTAACTGCATACCATAGCCCATGCACTGACTGTACTCGGTGTAGTATTTATTTGCAAACAGATTATTAATGACATGTGTGCACAAGTATGACATTTTATTACAATTACCAAACAGGATTTTTGTAGACTTTTGTGCTTTTTGCTTAATGCTGTACGTGAATATTTAACAATGTTTTAGAAAAACATAAGCCATTTGGCCTAGTGACCAGTCTTGTTTCCTTGACCTTATAAATTTCAGTACCAGTAACATTTTATCTTATGCAAAATTCCTTGTAACTACACATTCCAGCCTGGAAATATTTGAGCTCACATTACTTACTTTTTTTGCTGCACATTTCAGACGCTTAACGCATAACTCCTTTAGCACTTAGTCGTACCTTCAGTCATTTGTTAATATACTTGCAACTTGAGATTAGAATGCAGTTGTAATAAACATTAACTTGCTTAACTATGCATAATATTGCTTTTGAATACTGTTTTTGCTGGAGTCTGTGCTATTTTTTATGCTATCATACGATTACAAAATATTGTAAGAAAAAAAGAGATAATGACTTAACTAACACATGCTTAAAACAGATATATTTACATGATTTACAATTGATGTTGTCTGCCTTTTGCTGCACTTTAGATGAAAAGAAAATACATGCATGTCAGTCTTGTGACATCATGTTTTTACTGTGTTTAACTACTCTCATTTGATTTATATGCCCTATAACTGTTTTGTTATTTGAAATGGTTTGAAAATCACCATTTAAGTGCCTTGCTTTAGCTGAATGAACGTTTGTGCTGTGTATGCTTAACCATTTTCTAAAGGTAGAATAGTACATCGTAAATTATTTTTTATCAGCGTAGTTAACTGCAGTTGCTTTAACTCTTTACTAACCAGATGATATTTGTCAGTAAACTGCTCTGCTGACTTCAAAGCTCTTATGCACTTTTGAAAAAGTGTTTGTATATGTTGTCTGAACTTTTTGAACTCACTCTGACTGTGTCTTAGAAGTTTATTAAATATTTTGTCAGTTCACCATGAACCTTGTCTCTGTTTTTATCTGTTTTGTAATGTGCAGTGGTTTTATGCCACTTTTGTCTAGCACGATGTACAGAAGATTCTGTAAATAACTGACTTGACTGATATTGTAACTCTGAAATTAACATTTTACATGTGGTGACAGGACATAATGTATCTGGTTATTTACCATTACTTTTATGACATTGCACACAGAAAGCAGTTTCATATGACTTGCACAATAAATGTTTACTGTCATACATATGATGTTGCTGCTTAAGATACCAGTCAAACATAATACATTTATATAAAGCACTGACATTAACTTTACCTAGTAAAGTACTACATGTGCTACTGTTTTGTTTATACCAATCTTTAAATCCCGACCATACATGTACTGGACTATTACTACTGTCTACCTGAAAGGTAGTCTTACATTTCACATTTCTTTTGTTTATGGCATCCATGCTGCAGAATGAGAAACAAAAAGAGAATTACCAGTTTCTGTGTGGAAGGTGGCCAAATCTTCCATCAAGAAAATTTAGAAATCCCTTGTTGATTCTCCCAAAAGGTGGTCAAACATAGCTGGCAGATTCAGCTGTGAATGTACAGGACCTGTGGAACTTGCAGAGATGTACTGTTCTGCTACTGGATACTGTGCATAAGAAGGAGGTAAACGTTTGCACTAGAACTGGATGTACTAACTGAATAAAATGAAAAAGAAGCTGTAATTGTCACAATAAGAAACCATTCTGTCAACTGTGGCTCACCACTGAAGAATTATATACTGCCTTCTGTTGGTTTCTTGCTGTTACTTGTATTTACATGCATGCATACCACAGAATATTTAACTATTTATTGTGACCAATTAGTCTTATTACTGTATTGTACTAAGTACAATAAATACACTGAGACAAACTGCTTCAGTTAGTATGCATTTTACTATTACATTTTCCTTTCGGATCTACAAGCATGCAACACAGATGCTGTCAGCTCTCTATGGCAAATTCCCACAGCTTGTTTATACACACTCATATTTATACCAAAAGCCTGATATGTTTTTCTCAGTTTGATGTATTACAATCTTCCTTTGTATAACACTTTTCTTTGGTCTTCTGATTTATGATTTGTCCTTGATTCTTTTTCAAGTTTGATGGTCCAAGGAAACTCACTCTTGCATTATCTGAAATGTGGTGTTCCAGCACTACCTGAAACTTGATGTTCTAACTTTATCTTGCTTGATGTTACATCTCTTTACTTCGTTGATGTCCTTCCAGCTGCCATCTGCGCAGTTTATTTTTTACAGACTTTGTTTCTCAATAACATACTCTGTTACATGGATGCTAATATCCAATTAAGCTATGCCAGCACATTTACTACTTTGTATTTTTCAGCATTTTATACTATTTCTAAATTAACCCTTTATATTTCATATCATTCTTGCAGCTTTTTTCCATAAGCCGCGGTGGTGCAGCGGTAGCATTGTTGCCTCACAGCAAGAGGTTCTCCCATTCGATTCTCGGCGGGAGCGCCTTCTGTGTGGAGTCTGCATGTCCTCCCCATGGTCGAGTGGCATTCAAAAGACATGCGTAGAATGGGTGTGCCTTTGTTGAAGGTTGGCCGTCGAGCTGGCTCCTCGGCACCCGTAAAAAATCTACTGCCAATCATTAGTGGACCGGAGTTCCGTTCTGGCAACCCCTAACCGGGAAAAGCCGAAAGAAGACTTGCAGCTTTTTTCCAAGCTAATAATCATGCTAACAACAGTTTAAATGGAGACAGAATACTATTTCTCTTACACTCATCCCCAGCCTTGTACATTTCTTAGCAGTTGAAAAGTTTGTAGGTTTTGTTACTAGGCATAATTGGCCATGTACAGACCATGCCCATCTGGAATATGTCTGATAGTAAAGTAATAAATACTCATACTCTGCCTCATACATTTCCTCAAGGTTGATAAGTTCATAAGTTGTTACAAGATATGTTTGTACTGGCACAGGTCATGTTCAAGTGGAATGTGTCTGACTGTGATGGTATTAATTATCATACCCCACCTTGGACATTTTTTAGAGGTTCGTAGGTTTGCAGGTTGTTACTAGGCATGTTTGTACTAGTACAGATCATGTCCACGTGGAGTGCATCTGATGCTAATACTATCAATATTCATACACAGGCTTGTATAGTTCTTACAGCTTGTTAAGCTCATAGGGTGTTATAAGGCATGTTTGTACTAATACGGACCATGTCCATGTAGAATATGTCTGACACAGATGCTATAAATACTCATACTCAACCATGTACATTTCTTAGAGGTTTGTAGGTTGTTACAAGTCATGTTTGTACCAGTACAGACACTGTACACATGGAATGTGTCTGATAGTGACGCTATAAATACACATGGCCATCTTCATACCTTCCTTAGAGGTTTGTAGGTTGTTACAAGGTATGTTTGTACTAGTGCAGACCCTGTACACATGGATTGTATCCAAGGGCGCCCGCAGGCAGGTGCAAGGGGGTGCACTTGCACCCCCTGGAATCGGCTGACTAGTTTAAAAAAAAGTTTTGTTTTTTTTTTGGGCGCGTTCTTAAGAAGAAGAGTCAAGTCCAGATGTGCTGACATCATCGCGCAGTGCACATATTTTCAAGTTTGAAAGTGGGAACTGACATGGACGGTTTCGGGTTTTAAGCTGGGGAACTGAGACTGATCACTGAAGATGGAGAGGACCGGGGACGGTTTGGGTTAGCAAAGCGCGCTGGCGGATTTGATACTTAGCGCGGAAACGGAAACTGAGATGGAAGGAAGCTGGGACACTTTCAGAGTGAAGGATTGGATGGAAGATGGGACAGTGTGTGTGTGTGTGTGTGTGTGTGTGTGTGTGTTTGTGTGTGTGTGTGTGTGTGTGTAAATGCCCCAGGCCAGGTCTAGCATTTAATGTATACTTCTCTAAATATAATGAGACGGGAAAGCAGCAGTCGGAGTCATGGTTAGGAATGATAAGTATTTGAATATGGTGGTGGTTTTTGACCATGTGTTCTTGTGTGGGGGCATTGCATCATCCCAAGGTGTAACTAGTTTTCCCTCCCCTCTTCAATTATCTAATGAGCTGTTGCAGCTCCAAAGAGCAAAAATTTTGGAAAAGACTATCATTCAAAATGGCTATAAGTTTACACTCAGGAAGAGTCACGTTGCAGTGCCACACAACTACTGATGTCTACTAATCATTATAACTCTGCCATGCTGTTTTAATTCAACAAGAAGAAAGCTATTGTTTCTAAAGATATCACCAATCCCTCAAGTAAAATAGAATTCCTGTACCATAAATGCTCATATGCAAGGTTTAATATTAAAGGAAATAGAATCAAGACAGTTTGTCCAACTTTACTCCAGGGTAAAAGAGCTACTCATTTTATTAAAGCAGGTTTTTCATATTCAGCAATGACACTATGGACAGACACAATTGAAATGATTTAATTAGTACTTTTGTCTGCTGACCACTAGGTGAGTGGATGCTTTTAGTTCACAAATCAGTTTGTTTGTCATTCTGTCAATAAGTATATAAAATAAAAAATTTAAACAGTGAGATCCAGAATGGCAGAAAATACATTTATATATATGTCTTCTTAATCTTCTTAAATGTAAAATAAAATAAAAAAGCATATTCTTTTGGCTTAGGTTTTTGCATAGGGTCCAGGGGAAAAGGCAGTGGAAATGTATGGTGGTAATCGCAGCATTTTATTCTAGCAACTTTCCAACATTATACAAGCATGTTTAAAAATGTGTCCCTGTTTTTGCCTTTTGTCCCCTCCCCCCCTCTAATTTTGCTTTTTTCCAGATTTCTTGTGCTGCAAAGTTCAGATACAGCTGAGTGTCAGTGTAGATTTTACAAGGAGCTGAGAGTTGGTGGGGAGCAAATGTTTATGCTGCTATGTTTTGGTCTGGTTGCATTGTTATTGTAGCACAACAGATACTTGCTTTTTTTTGATGCTGAAGGCTGTGTGTTCTCACTCCCCACAGTAGGTAGACGCATTGCTGATACTGTGTGTTAAGGGTAAGGTGATGCTGCATTCATTTGCCAAAATACCTAGTAACTATGAACCTGTTGTCAGTTTGCTATCCATTATTCTTTGCGGTACATTAGCTTATCATTTTTTTTATGCAATGCAACAAAGGCAATTTAGCAGGGTAATAGGCACTTTATTTGAATTAAACAATGAAATATAAAGTTGCGCTATTGCTTTACCAAAGCAACCCTTTATTAGTTTATTAGTTACAAATTTCTTTAATGTGGATTTTACTATTTATTTTTACCGATACTTTTACTGATACTGGTGGACTTGAGTGGTAATTTTATGAGATTTTAATGTGGAAAATTGGGCAGTTGAGTCATTGGTGTGTGCATGCATTTTGCCTTGTTTCATTGTTTACTGGAAAAATGTTCAAAACAATAAATTTTAAATGCCTTCTAACAACTGTGGTAATTGTACAAGGAAATACATAATAATACAGTCAGGAGGTGTAATGTAACATGTGTATGTGTATGTTCTGAGGGCCTATGACTTTGAAAGACAAAACAGAGTTAATACTTATCTTCACACTGGCAAAATGTTGAATGTTGTTTCTGGGCTGTTAATGTTTCAATGAGTTTCAAAAGGCAGAGAAGTTTTATGTTGAGTCTTATTTTTGCTTGTGAGACTGCACTGTTTCTTTGTTATTAACATTAATATATTAGGTAAAAAGCAAAAATGAAAATAAAACTTTCAAAGGAGTCTAAAATCATCGGAGAAGCAGCAGCATATAGTAAATGAAGCAAAATAACAGGAATATGGTAAACCAAGGAATGGGACATTGGCTCCATTCGGTATGATTTTTGTGAGGGACTGGCAAACTCAGACAGTAAAAACCCACTATACCCCGTTGAACTGGGTACCTCCTAGTTGTCCATATCTTTTGCAGAATGAATTTGAATTTGTTCCTCATAAAATTTGTGGTTTCTTATAAAATTTTGTGGTTTGAAGTCAAACTATTTTTTTTTGAGAGTTTCGAACGTCATAACCTTGAGTTTCAGACGCTATTGGTTTCAGAAAAGCAAGACTGTCTTTAGTTTTGTTAGAAAGGAAATTTTTAGTAGTGCTTGTATGTTCTGAATATATTTTAAGTTGTCCAGATTTCCTGCATTAAGAGGGGCGTTGAGAGAGGTACAATCAAATCAATTTGTAGGAATATCCATCCAAACCTAATCCCTCCCCCCAATTTTAAGCCCAAAAGAAAATATTCCCTAATAATCAATCCAAAAATGGCAATTTTGGAAGAAAATGAGGGCTTATAATTACATATAAATCGTAAAATGATCAGAGTTATAGAAGTTATGCATTTCAGAAATGCATGTAGATGCTCTTATTTTGTTAGTTGCCTGCTAACAGTTCAATATTATTTTGTGTCCTTTTGACACAGGTTCCCAGCTGTATTGTTTGGGCAACTTTTATATTTTTTGTATTTCGCTTATCTGTTTTTCATAGCATTGTGGTTTTCAGTCATTAATATGAAGTCATTAAAGATTGAAGTTAGAAAATATCTACTACATTCTATTGAGTTTCTTAGATTTTATAATATTATTAATTGTCATAACCAATGTAATAAGATCCCACTTTCATTATCTAAGTTAATTTTGGCAATATTTTACTCTGAAGTTTTATTTTTGGGCCTGTGTCCCCATCTAGTTCAGCCAGAGGCATTCGCTTTTCAGATTTCTTGCCTGAAGCTGAGGAGGTTGATGAGCAGCCTCACGTGTACGTATATACTCAGTGTCCGTGACCTCATGCTCTGCACCCATCTCAGCCAGCCTGAGTCCACATGTGCTATGCAGTATATTTCATCTGTCCTTCCCCATCCAGAAGTCATCACAAATACGCAGATTTTGGCTTTTCATCTTTATGCTTCTTTGCAGAAAGTTCTGCTTTCTATGTCCACAGATTACTGTTGATTTGGCGTTTTAACTGCATGAACTGCATGCTGTCAAAGCAGTGCCCTGTTACCTGTGGTATGGCTGCGGTTTAATGTATGGAAGTAAGCTTTAGTAAGCATACTGTTAAAGAATTACCAGCATTGAAAGCCTTTTCGTTGTTGCCATGCAGAGAATATTTACATAACTAGATAATGTATAAGCCTTGGGTATTGAAATGCATAGGCCTTGAGGGGTGTGGTATGTTTGTGTGTGTGTGAGAGAGAGAGAGAGACAGTGAAATGCCCAAGTTAGAGTTAGCAGGTGGAATTTATTTTCAAGTGCATTTTCAAGGAACTGTGAGTTTTAAGGGAAGCGAAGTTTACTGCTGCTCATGCCAAGTCTATTTACAATGTGCAACTGTTTTGTTTGGCAAATGGTATCTCTATTGTGGTATAAAGTTTTAAAGCTATGTTAGTAGCACCACAATTAGAATACTTGCATCTTAATGTAGAGGCTTGAGGTTTTATTCCTACAGCATGTACATTTGTATGCTGCAGTCCTGAGGATGTCCTCCTTTGGATGAGATGCCTAATAACTATGAATCTGTTCTTCAGCTTGCCATCCATTTTCTATTGCAATATACCAGCTTACCATTTTTTTAATTTAACATAGGCAATTTATTCTTTGACGGCAGCAGGCACTGAATTTGTAGATGAAACACTGAAATATGCAGTTGTTTTCTAGCAACAACCTCTTCATTAGTTTCAGATATCTTTAATGTGGAATTATTCAGATTACTTTTACTTGACAGAGATTGTGTGTATTGACTGATATTGGTGGATTGTAATGAGTGGCCTTTATGGTTGAAAATGTTTCTGAGCAGTTTGTCTTTATTGGTTTGTATGTTTTGTTTCATTTTGTCTTTAAAAATGTGTAAAACTATAAATTTAAACACACTCAAACAAGTGTTGCTCATAACTATAAATATAATTTAGTTAAACATTATATATAATTAATACATCAGGTAAATCATATTATATATTATAATTAATAACAGTGTGCAAGGAGCCTATTGCTTGAAAACAGTGTTAAATAACCTGCCACTGGCCAGATGCATTTTCTTTGAATGTGGGTTTCAATGCTGTTTCATTGAATGTGAGTTTCAAAAGTAGAAGCTTTTAATGCCAAGTCTGTTTTCGTTGTAAGACTATTGCTTTGTTTAGGTTTAGTAAATGTCTATCAGTGTTTGGGCTATAATGTTTGAAATAAAAGTTGTAAATTAAATCCAACTGCCTGTAATCATTGTAGAACTAAAGCAAAAACAGTATGCACACAGAGATTAGAACAGTGTCTATGGCAAATGGGGAGAAATAGCCAGGTAATGGAACACTGGAATGGCTGTGTGGGCGGGGCTTGGGGTGGGTGGACTTGGGCGGGGCTGTGTTGGCAGGGGCGGGAGAGCTATGGGTGGGGCTCTGGGTTGCACCCCCTGCAAAAAAAAATCTGCAGGGAGAGCTATGTGGGTGGGGCTGGTGGGTTTGCCCCCCCAAAAAAAACTCTTGGCTCCCTTGATTGTATCTGTTAGTGATGCTATAAATGCTCATACCCTGCCTCGTACATTTCACAGAGGTTGATAAGTTTGTAGGTTGTTACTATGCATGTTTGTTGTAATACAGACTATGCCCAGGTGTAATGTGTCTGACAATGATGCTATAAACACTCATACTCAGCAGTGTGCATTTCTGGCAGGTTGATAGGTTCATAGGTTTTTACTAGGTGTTTGGTGATGTAGATCATTTGCAGCCTACAGACTGCAGTTCCAAATACTTTTTATCCCTGTCCATGAGGGTTTGTTGGGCAAGACTGGGGATTCATTTGTGCTTTCCAACCCCTTCATCCTGGTTATATTTGAAGAAGGTAAGGGGACTACTTTGTTTTATCTGAAAGGGAAGATTTTTTTTCAGAGGAGAGCAATTTTTTGAGAGAGGTGTTTGTCTTACTAGAAGGTGTGGTTTATTTTTCATGGAAGATTAAAGTGTTTAATATGTATGTTTGTGGCGTTGCCAGTTTAGGAGGTCATGCAGGATAGGTTATTCAGGGCATTATAAGCCATGCAAAGGTCACCCCTTGAGTAGTCTGTATTAGTAAAGTAAGAAAGTGTTACATGGTGTTCAGCATAGATAAAGGAAGTCAACATTTTGATTTTCTTTGTGAGTAAACATTAGGGTCTTTCAGGTTGGATCATGTGCCTGAAACGGTACATGCTACACGTGTTTAACTGTGGGCCTAATAAAGTAATAGTAAAAGTGAATGTTAACATACTTGGTCCTTGAGGAGATACCCTTGGTAATTAGTTAAGGTACATGAGGATATACCCTTGATAATTAGTTAAGGTACGTAGTAGGATTTTGTGAGGATATACCCTTGGTGATTAATTAAGGTACGTAGTAGGATTTTGTGAAAATATACCTTGGTAATTAGTTAAGGTACGTAGTAGGATTTTGTGAGGATATACCCCTGGTGATTAGTTAAGGTACGTAGTAGGATTTTGTGAAAATATACCTTGGTAATTAGTTAAGGTACGTAGTAGGATTTTGTGAGGATATACCCTTGGTAATTAGTTAACTTACGTAGTAGGATTTTGTCAGAATATACCTTGCTAATTAGTTAAGGTACGTAGTAAGATTTTGTGAGGATATACCCTTGGTAATTAGTTAAGGTACGTAGTAGGATTTTGTGAGGATATACCCTTGGTAATTAGTTAAGGTACGTAGTAGGATTTTGTGAGGATATACCCTTGGTCATTAGTTATGTAGTAGGATTTTGTGAGGATATAGCCTTGGTAATTAGTTAAGGTACATAGTAGGATTTTGTGAGGATATACCCTTGGTCATTAGTTAAGGTATGTAGTAGGATTTTTGAGGATATAGCCTTGGTAATTAGTTAATGTACACAGTAGGATTTTGGAATGAGCATGCCTACAAGGGAGTGAAATGAGAGCTTGTTGTCAACAGATGTACCCAGGGTACTTGATGTCCATTTAAGGGGTACTACTAATGTAGGAGGAAGTGAGACTATTTGTATCAAAGAATACACTGGCACACTTTAGACATTTAGCTTGGGTCAGTTATTGTGGCACAATTTATTTGTATGTGCTTATCCCACTTGAAGAATCTGAAAGTCCCCAGGGGAGTTTATGATGTCTCCAGGTTTACAATCAGAGAGGTTATACCAAACATGAGAGGCCCAGTGGCATGCATTCATGGAAATCAGGGATAAAGAGCCTTTCTGAGGATATTGTGCCCCAGTCTTAATTTACTGGTCTCTGTTTGCCAGTCAGTTTGCTATCCATTGGGTAAGATAAAGATTTGCACTTAATAAGAGCTAAGGACCCTTTACTGAAGTACCCCTTTTCAAGTCTTTTGTGTTTTGTTATTAGAAATCAGTGGATACTGTGAAATATGTGGACACCTGTCTGGCTCCTGTGTGAAATAGAGCCTACACTGCAAAGTTTCATTCAGCTATATGCTTATTTTTTTTTCATTTTGATGCCTGGATTATTGTGTGTCTAATTGTACATTGTTAGTTCTTCACTGATCTCTAATACTGAAACACAAAGATTTGAAAAAGGATAACTCAATAAAGAACCATTGCAGCACAAAATATACATCAATAACATATCTTGGATTCTTTAATTTAGTAAGACAAAAGCAAAGAGAAATATTCCATCTCATGTGTATATTATTTGCATAGAAACTTTTCCTAGGTCATTACCATGAGGCTGAGACTAAAATCTTGAATTGGTAAGGCAGTTTACAATTGTAGTATTCTATATATTCAGTTTGTCATTTAGAAACGCTTGTCTTTTACTAGACCATGTTTTCCTATCAGAATCTCATACCTACATACAAAATAATGGTGAACACTGCAGGGTTTTAATCAGCAGTGGTCAAATACTTTGAAATAACTCTGCTCTGAGACATCTATCTTACATGAAAATCCTTTTTGCACTATAAATGTTTTACCCATTTCCTCTGGATTCAGGTTGCATAGGGGGAAGTGATGCAGTTCTGCATACATCTGAGCCTTCTGACTATAACCTGACCAGTAAGACTGACAGGAATAATATTGTGTCAGTGCATTATGTGTTAACTTTCAGAATCAATATGAATTTGATTGTCAGTATATATTCAACTAACAATGTTGTTATGTCCTTCCCATCCTGTTCCCAGATGTGAATGACACCAACATCAGCGGCACTGACAAGGCAAACTCTGAAGTCATTGATTGGTTTGATGCTGTTCAACATGCCCCTCCCCCACTAAGGGTGGGCCTACAGATATCAGAATCGGCTGCTGTGGCTCCAGTGACCCCTACTACTCCTCTCCAAAGAGGGGGGCCATTTGTGGAAAAGGAGAAGGATGAAATTAAAGAGGATGGTATGTCGTATTTTATACATGGTCTTACTGACAGGAGGTTATGACAAATGGAGAATTGTGTGTTTGTAAGGAGTGTAAATATATGCATAGATACATGGCTAGATATATATTAAAATAAAAAACACAAACATGCACACACAAACTCACACCTGTGTGCATGCACATGTGTATGCATTTTTTGACATAAAAACACTGAGAAAAAGCTATATTTATGGCATACTGTCTGTTGATTTCAATACTAGGTCATTAAACTCAGTGAAATGTAATATACAGACCAGAAAACAACTTAATGCAGTTTTCAGTCCTCTGTAAATATGATTCAAGTTGTGCCTCATAGATGCATATCTATCCATCTAATTATCTATCTATTTGAGGGATGTTGTCATGCAGTATTTTCTCCCATTTCAGAAATATCAAAGGGAAGATATATTGTGTAATAATGCTTTCTACCACAATTTGTTCATATTCAAAACGACAACTTTATGTATAACCATATGTGTCAGCTTTCATTGCCTAATTGTGTGACACTGAGCACGTCACATAACTAGACACCACACCTGGGTGAGTGTGAAAAAGGTCTATGGGGATCACTGCTCTACCAAGGAAAACAAACAGAAATAAATAAATATAATACATGAGAAAAAGTACCGTTTGGCAAATGATGGTCAGATAATAGCACTGTGCTGGTGAATACATAAATATATGAACAGATATACATACAGTACATCCATGTGTGTGTGTGTGTGTGTGTGTGTGTGTGTGTGTGTGTGTGTGTGTGTGTGTGTGTGTGTGTGTGTGTGTGTGTGTGTGTATATATATATATATATATATATATATATATATATATATATATATATACGATACAGACACAAACATGCACACATATATAGATAAAGGTATATGGAGATACATACAGACATACATATTTCCATTTTGCTAGTAAAAACTCAACAAAAACTCTACTTAAGACACAGTGTCTGTTGAGTTTTAGTAGTAGGTTATTAAAGTTGTTGCAGCCTTGCATGCAGACCAGACAATCACTTGTTTCCATTTTAATGGTCTGTAAATGTGATGCAGGTTGCACATACACATGGATGCATGTGTGCGCATATTAAAGACAGAATGTTGGTATGCTTTATTACCTTCGATTTCAGATGTACAACATTACAGGTAACGTTTTACATTACAAATTTGTTGTTTTTTAAACCATGTATGTATTTGTAAGTATGTATGATAATGGAGGTTTCTACCATTTCATAAATGGTAGCTCAAAGAACGCAGAAGGTGTCTGATAGTTATGCTGTAAACACTCATACGGTTCTTATAGGCTCATAAGTTCATAGGTCATTACTAGACAACTGACTGGGTAAATGCTTTGTTGCCTAGCAACTGCAGTTTCCGCTACTTGATACCCCTTTCAGTGTGGATTTGTAGGATGTGAACGAGTGGTTATTTGTTTTTATCAATCTGTTCATCCTTGCTGTAAGAGAAGAAGGGAAAAGAGCTACTTTTTATAGAAAGGGGGAGTCTGTGCCAGACTAGATGTATTCTTTGAGTGTGGTCTCCATTACACCATCAGATTTTCTGTATTTTTCCTGAAGGTTAAGGTCTTGTCTCCAGGTATTCATGGTGTTGCCAGTTTTATGACTGTGAAGAAGATCACTCCAGTCAGGGTGATTTAGGGCATTATAGGCCAGGCAGAGGTCACTCCTAAGGGGTCTGTATAATACAAAAAGAAAGGTCAAGCTATATGGGATTCTGTTTAGGTAATGGAATTCAGTCCTTTGAATCACTTTGTGAGGAAACTGCGGGGTATTGGATTATATATCTAGAAAAGTACAGGCTGAAGGGAACATTGTTTGCAGTTATATAGGCCTAATAAGCAAGTATTAGAGACATCTTTTAAATTACTTAGTCCTGGAGGATACCCTTTGTAATAATCTGTGCTAAATAAAAGGATTTTCAAATTGTTTTTCACTTACCTGGTGAGGTGGAGGGTGAGCCCCACTGAGGTTCTCACTGCTAGCTCCAAGTGCACGGGTATCCAGGTGCAACCTGCTCTGCAAACAGTGTGAGGTGGGGAATTTGACTGGGGCAGTGCACCTATCAAAGACTAATGCAAGTGCCCTAAGGCGAGCTCAGAGAGGACAGAAACCTCCCATGGAGCAGAGGGGCAAAAGCTCACTTGATCTTGATTTTCAGTATGAATACTGACCATGAAAGTGGGGCCTCACGATGTTTCTGGCTTTTTGGGTTTTAAGCACAAGGTGTCAGAAAAGTTACCACAGGGATAACTTGTTTGTGATGGCCAAAGCATTCATAGTGATGTTGCTTTTTGATCCTTCGATGTTGGGTCTTCCTATCACTGTGAAGCAGAATTCACCAAGGGTTGGATTGTTCACCCACTAATAATGAACATGAGCTGGGGTTAGACCGTCATGAGACAGGTTAGTTTTACCACACTGATGATGTACTATTGCGATAACAATCCTGCTTAGTACGAGAGGAACCGCAGGTTCAGACATTTGATGATGACGACTGTAATGGCCTAAAATCCTATCGTTATTTTAACTAATAACAATCTGTGTGCCACAGGATTCAATATTTGCTTGATGACTAGAATAGAGCACTGATCTCACTGGTCATTTACAGATTCAGGCCAGGGTTACATAGTAAAGCATTTATTCTCAACAAATAATAGAAATACAATACTAGTACAACATACAATTACTTGCAGCAGTGATAGACCAATATCTTTGATTTGACCAACATACTCAGCAAATAGTTCAAAACATACCTCTCAACCTCTTAGTTCAAGAACTCTAGACAAAACCAAAATAATGGGGGACAAAGGACCAAAATCAGAAACAAATTTAAATATTGCACTTATAAACTTGGAATATTGCTAGAATAATATAAAAAACAATGAAGCCAGTTAATCCAGAAATTTTAATAAAAGAAAAATTTCCACTCCTGTAGCACCTTGGACATACAGCCTTTGATAGAGTTAAAAAACATATACCCACAATGCGTATATTTATATCAATCAATATTAATTAATGCAATTAAACAATTACAACCACCTCCAATTTAATTCCTTATTAAGCCCCTTAGGGGACAAAGTGCCAAATTTTAAAATAAAAATGATATGTTTTGAAACTCATTTAAACTTGCCACCATCTAATAATTTCATTCTTGAATGACTCACTAGAAAACCAGAGATTTTATGAGGAATAGACCAAAATATGAAGCAAAATCTGATCCTGCTTTGAAAATCTAATCACAGTACTTTGCACAATACGTAGTACATAGTACTGTGAACCAGGTGTTTAAGACACCTTTATAGTTATGATTTCTTGTTAATGACCCTGTTTGTCTATGGAAACTTCTTTTTGAATTTATGTTCAAGCAATTGTATATTTGTTGTATAATATCTTCTTTAATTTGTTTCTCAATATTCTAACCACTGTATGTTGCATCATTTGTAAAACTCTGACTTTTCTCCTTTTATATGTTCTATGCCGTTTGTACAAAATAAGTATGTTTATATAATTTTTTTATTATTTTTTACAATTTTTATAATTTTTTTACTATGTATCTGGAGCTTTTCTCCCCAGGCCCCCACTGAAAACAGTCACCTTGTGTCCAGTCGGACTAATCCGGTAAACAAATGGAAAATAAAATAAAATTAAAAAAAAATCTGGACCTTTGAGGAGTATGGTTCAGCAGATTATTACTGTTTAAAGGGAGCTAAACTGTTTGTCACTGAAAAAGGAAGTATCAAACCAGCTCAGACCTTCCTATACCTAAGACTCCTGTATGACTCAACAATCTGTACAAAGCTGTGAACTTGTCATTAAACACTAGACTACAACAGAGTTCAGCAAAGCTGCAAAGTTTGCATAACCATACCATTAAAACTCATCCCTACTTAACACTAAAATCAAATAATGGTTAGAGCTACCCAATAGTTTAGGTTTCTTATATTTCAAAATGTGTATGGTGACACTGCATATGCTACATAAATTGGTAAAATTTGCAGCTTGATCTTGGTGAATGTCAGGAATATGTCATCCTTGTTACAGTATCCCAAAATAATGGCGTTCTTGTTTACGGTGATTTCATTGAGTTGTCAGAGATGTAGAAACTACCTGGTTCGCTGTCCACTCTCACCAGAGTAACCAATAACAGTTCTTAACAAGATTACCTAAAAAGCACAAAAAAAGTATATAGCTATCACAACAAAACTCAATAAAATTAAAAAAGCACTTATCCCAGATACTGCAGGGCTTGGAATTGTAGTCA
>NC_056746.1:136518093-136520593 GCF_019279795.1 Protopterus annectens
GGGTGTGGGGGGCACATCTTCCCACATTGGGGAGTGTGGAGTGCGTAGCTCCCCACCTAGTTTGGTTTTATATCGTCCAGTTGTTAAGAGGGTACGTAAGTATTTTTTAAGTTCTGAACTGGGTTAGTCATTGGTGTTGTATGTGTACATGTCTATAGTTCACAATTTACTATGTTGAAACTGTTGGACATGCTACACTTAAAGAAATCCCAATCCCTCAGAGCTACACGCTCCAGGGATCTAAACCTTGTCATCACAATAAACAAAACATGTTGGAGGGATAGGTTCCTGACCCAGAGACTCCCCAGACTCTGGAATAGATTGCCCATACATGTCAAGCAGAGTGCCTCTTTGGACCTCTTCAAGAGGAACCTTGACGATTGGATGGGAGAAAGGAAATTCACCCCAGGGATCACGTCAGTCGCCCTGCTAGACAGGGGTCCAGGAAAGTAAATAATGTGGGAAGAAATAGCCAGGGAATTGTTATGGCTAGGCTTGTATAGGCCCTAGGGCTGATAGCCTAGTACCAACCTATGAACCTATGAACCTATGAGTTTCAGTCATGTGAGTTTTCAGTAGTTTGAATTTTCGATGTTATGGTCTCAGTCAAATGAATTTCAGTCAAATGAAATTTCGATCATGTGTAGTAGACCCCTTGAAACACATTTACAAAGGGCTGAAAACTGCATTAAGTTATTTTCTGGTCTGCATATTACATTTAAAGGAGTTAAATTACTTAGTATTAAAATCAACAGACAGTGTGCCATAAATATAATTTTTGTTCATAGGTTCATAGGTGAGTACTAGGCTATCAGCCCAAGGCCTATGTAAGCCTAGCCAACAAGGTTCCCTGGCTTACGCCACCCAAGAAAGTTATTTTCCTGTGCCACTGTCAAGCAGAGACACAGAAGTGATCCCTGGGGTGTATTTCCTATTTCCCATCCACTCATCAAGATTTTTCTTGAAGAGTGCTAATGAAGAACTTTGTTTGACATAGATGGGTAGCCTGTTCTAGAGTATGGGAAGTCTCTGGGACAGGAGTCTATCCCTCCAGCATGTCCTGTTTATTGTGGTGACAAGGTTTAGGTCCCTAGAGCATATATCTTGGAAGAATTGGGATTTCTTTAGGTGCAGCATGTCCAACAGCTCTGGGTTTGACATACCTTTATATGTTAGGCAGAGATCACCTCGGAGTAGGCGATATGCTACAGAGTAAAGCTGGAGTTTTTTGAGACGGTCAGTGTAGGGCATTTGTTTGAGGCCAGTAATCCTCTTTGTGAGGTACTTCTGTGGCCCTTCCAGCTGCTGTAGATGTCTTGTGAAGTACATTCCAAAAGGGGCGGTGTGCTCTATAATGGGTCTAATGAGTGTCGAGTAGAGAGGAACAATGACCTCTTTTTTCCTGGATGAGAACCCTTTTATGATGAGGTGTGGTACGTAGAAGAACTTCCTGACCACTGTGGCGATATGACTATCAAAGGAGAGACTACTGTCCACCTGGGTCCCAAGGTCTCTTATCACACATTCGGTGTTAAGTAGATTGCTGCCTATGTGGTAGTTCATGGGTACAGAGTTTTTACCAAAGGGGATGACACTGCACTTTCTGGCATTGAGCTTTAGGCCATGGCTCTGACACCAGACATCTGTCTCAGCAAGGCCCTTCTGTAGAATGTCCACATCATTTGGGGACTTGACTATGGCTCCTAGTTTGCAGTCATCTGTGAACTTCGTTAGCCAGAGGCCTTCTGTGTTAGCCTGTACTTCAGAGAAGTAGATATCAAACAGGAGAGGTCCCAGGACGTAACCCTGTGGTACTCCACTTCTCACTGCTTTGAGGTCAGATTTGGAGTCTGCAACTTTTACAGTGTGGGTTCTGTCAGTGAGACAGTTGGCAACCCATCTTCTGATGTAGGGATTTATACCTAGTTTAGTGAGTTTAGCTATAATTACAGAATGGGGGATGGTGTCAAAAGCCTTGGCGAGGTCAAGATAGGCTGTGTGAACCACCTTACCCTCATCTACGGCCTTGGTGACTGCCTCAAAGAAGTCGATCAGGTTCAGGAGGCAAGATCTGCCTTTCACAAACCCAAACTGGGTGGGATCCAGAGTTTGGAGGTTACCAATGTCTTTGTTAATGAGTTCCATGATGATACGTTCCATGGCCTTGCAGACCAGGCTCATCAGGCTAATAGGTCGATAGCTCCCGGGATCAGTGGTGGCTCGCCCTTTGTGGAGTGGGATAACTGTTGCTGTGCGCCATTCAGTGGGCACAAAACCTGATGCGAGGCTATTATTGAACATGGTGCTTAACTGGGGAGCCAGTTTGTTCTGAAGTTCATGTAAAACGCAACCTGGGATGTTGTCCGGTCCCATGGATGCTGTGTTTTTGGCTTTAGAGAGTGCAGCTTTTACCTGCGTAGTTGTGATTACAGGGACTTTGCATTCTTCCTGTATAGATATGGGCCCTTTGGGGGGGGGGGGTAAAGTTAGCACTGAACCT
>NC_056746.1:136525593-136533093 GCF_019279795.1 Protopterus annectens
TTGGAAAATTGCAAGAATAATAGGTTTTGCATCGGCATGCATTTTATGGAGGATATGAAGTCTGAAACTCAAATGTTTGCCATCATTTAATAATTTCATTCCTGAATGACTCCCTAGAAAAACAGAGATTTTATGAGGAATAGACCAAAACATGAAGCAAAATCTGGTCGTTCTGTGAAAATCTGGACCTTTGAGCAGTATGGTTCAAAAGATTAACTGTGAACTAAGACTACTTTACAAAGCTAAACTGTTTGTCACTTTAAAAGGACGTAGTAAAACAGCCCAGACCTTCTTATACCTAAGGCTCCTGTATGCCTCAACAATCTGTGCAAAGCTGTGAACATGTCATTAAATGCTAGACTAGAACAGAGTTCAGCAAAGTCATAAAGTTTGCATAACCATACCATTAAAACATATCAATGCCTAACACTAAAATCAAATAATGGTTACACCTATTCGATAGTTTAGGATTTTCATATCTCAGAATAGCCCATCAAACCCTCCACAATTCTGGATAATGTCCTGCTACCATTCAAGCTCTAAAATGGTACATAGCTCATAGGCAACTAAGGTCTATAAACTAACACCTAGTAATTATGCAGAAACCAAACAATGTGTATGGTGACACTGCATATGCTGTATAAATTGGTAAAGTTTGCAGCTTGATCTTGGTAAATGTCAGGAATATGTCATCCTTGTTAGAGTATCCCAAAATAATGGAGTTCTTGTTAATGGGAAGTTCATTGAGTAGATTTAGGAACCTTACACAATTTTCTAGAGACAACCCGCGGTAGTGGTGCTGCGGTAGCGTTGTCGCCTCACAGCAAGACGTTGTCACGTTCGATTCTCAGCTAGAGTGTCTTCTGTGTGGAGGCATGCGTGAATGGGCGTGCCTTCGTTGAAGGTTGTGCGTCACGGCTGGTAACTCAGCACGTAAAAATCCACTACCAAACATTAGCAGACCGGAGTTCCGCTGTGGCAACCCCTAACCGGGATAAGCCGAAAGACCCAACAACAACAACAACAACACAATTTTCTAGAGACAGAGAGGGCGTCTTGTAACAGGCTATAAGCCGATAGTCTTCCTGTTTAGTGTGATTTGGAGTTTAAGAAATTCAGTTTACAAATCTCAGGGAATCTGCTTGAGGTGATATGGTCCTTAACAAATGTGAAAATGATACTAGGTTTGCCATTAGACATAGTAGGAGCAATACCCATGTATGGAGGGAGAGCTTTCTATACATTTAAACCAAGTTTCAGTAATTACACAAATATGGGGGTGTTCCAGTGAACTAGAAAGGTTTTTGCAAGAGGAAAAATGTCTGAGAACAGATATGTGTCAAGATGCCTGTGTCTAAGCTGTGCATATTTTGACCCCCTGCTCTTAACACAGTACTGTGCAAATGCAGGAAATTTATAGCAACACCGTAAACAACTGAAAAAACTCAAACAAACACAGTGGCCAAGAGCCAACAATGCTCTTCAACTTTCTTCAGCAGTCAGACGTCTAGAAACAACCTGGTTCACTGTCCACTCTCTCCAGAGTAACCAATAACAGTTCTTAACTAGATTACTTAAAAAGCACAAAAAAGTATATAGCTATCACAACAAAACTCAATAAAACTAAAATTAAAAAAATGGTTATCCCAGATATTATAGGGCTTGAAATTGCAGTAAAACCCAATAGAATTAGGTGACAACCAAGAGTTTATAACTCAACATGTTTCAGCTTGTAGCAAATTATCACTAAACAGCTCAAATGCAGGCAATTTATAGCAACACTGTCACTACTCTGCTATTGATATAATTTAGGAAAAGTTAATTTTAGATGACTTGGTACCAAATCTCAATATCACAATTACAACTGACTGAACTATCAGTTATCCAAATATTCTGTTCCTACTACTGTTCTCACAGGCCACGTTCCTTCTTAATAAGGTATACCAGTTAGCATATTTGTACTTTATTGCTAATAATAACAAATTATTTTGAAAAAGAGTATTTCACATGAATATGATTACACCAAGATACAAATATCACAATTCTTGCATTCTTTTTCACTGAAGACAAATCCTGAAAGCTGAACTGTTTATCATTTGCATGCAATTTTATTAGCTACCTTTCCTAATTTTTCACAGTTAGGCTGAGACTAACATCATTAAAAGTGGGAAGACACATTAATAATCTGTTAGCCTGTCCATCAGTTTGTGGTTTAGGAACGCACGTGCTAATGAGTACTTGTCTTTCATCACAAGAAGAGCCCAGAATGCAGTGAGTGATTGAATAACTGTAGGGTCTAAACCACCATGGCTCAGTTTTTACTGTGGTAATGTTAGACATTTCTGTCTGAGGACAAATAGCTATCACACCACTATGTTTTGTTTCATGAACTTGCTATGAATTATTGACCTTACTAGAGCAAAGGTTCTGATAATACAAAGTTTTACCATGTAAACTTACCATAATATGATTGTCTTATTTGCTATGCATTCTTACTACACAGAGGGGTATGATGCCATACTGTATTGATATGAGCTGTGTGACTAGAATGTGACACATAAGAATCACCAAAGTTATATAATGGCCATGCTTTTAAGTGTTGAATTGTAGAAACAGTACAAATATTTTACACATTGGCTTGTAGCTGGCTAACTAATGAGCATTATGTCTTATTATATTCATAGATGTGACTAACATGAAAGCAGGTGATGTTAATGACATAAGCACAGAAATAAAAGAAGGTGCAGATATCGTTTCAGACACCCCATTCCCACTACCAGTGGGTGAAGAAAATCCCAAATGGGCAATAGTTGTTCCACTTACTCATCATGATCTACAAAGGTGGGATTCACTCTTTATAAAAGAACAGGATGATACAACAAATGAAGGTATGTTGTGTTTCATATGTTGTCTTTAATTCACTGAAGAATATGTTCAAAGAATGAAGCTTTTATATATATATATATATATATATATATATATATATATATATATATATATATATATAAATATGGTATACATACACACACACACACACACACACACACACACACACACACACACACACATATATATGTGTGTGTGTGTGTGTGTGTGTGTGTGTGTGTGTGTGTGTGTGTGTGTGTGTGTATATATATATATATATATATATATATATATATATATATATATATATATATATGTATACACACACACATCACACACATCACACACAGACAAAAGTATATGGCGATACATACAGATATATATACTTCCATTCTGATAGTGAAAACGCAACAAAACTGTATTTAAGGCACAGTGTCTGTTGAGTTTTTAGCAGTAGGTTATAAAAGATGTTGCAGTCTAAAATGCAGACCAAAACAATCACTTGCTGCCATTTTAATCATCTGTAAATGTATTGCAGGTTGTACATACGTGCATGCATGTATGCACACATTAAAGACAGAATGTTGGTATGCTTTATTACCTTCTATTTCAGATGTATAACATTACAGGTAATGTTTTATATTACAATTTGATTGTTTTTTAAATCACATGTGTCTTTGTAATCATATATGATAATGGAGGTTTCTACCATTTGACAAATGGTAGCTCAAAGAATGTAGAAGGTATCGGATAGTTATGCTTTAAATACTCATACACTTCTTAGTAATGATTCATAAGTTCATAAGTCATTACTAGACAGCTGTCTGGGTAAATCCTTTGTTGCCTAGCAACTACATTTTCCAGTACTTGCTTGTCCTATCAATGTGGGTTTGTAGGATATGACGCAGGGGTTATTTGTGTTTATCAGTATGTTCATCCTGCAGTATAATGAGGGAAAGGAGCTACTTTTATATAAAGGTGAAGTTTGTTCCAGACTAGAGGCATTCTTTCAGACTGGTCTCCATCACACCGTGTTTTCTGTATTTTCCTGAAGGTTAAGGTCTTGTGTCCAGGTGTTCATGATGTTGCCAGTTTTATGACTATGAAAAAGATCACTCCAGTCAGGGTGATTTAGGGCATTATGGGCCAGGCAGAGATCAATGCTAAGGAATCTGTATAATACAAAATGTAAGGTCAGGCTGTATGGGATTCTGTACAGTGTATGGAATTAAGTCCTTTGATTCATGTTGTGAGGAAACTGTGAGGTCTTTAAAGTTGGATTATATGCCTGGGAAATTACAGGCTGAAGGAACATTATTTTCAGTTATATAGGCCTAATAAGAGAATAGTAAAGACATCTGTTAACTTACTTAGTCCTGGAGGGTACTTTTTGTAATCATCTGTGCAAAAAAAAAAAAAAAGAAAGATTTCCAAATTGACCCTGGCTACATAATGATCAAAGGAAAGTTCACTGTCAGCAAATGAAGTGATTGAAGACTGTAATGGCCTAAAATGCTGTCATTATTTCAACTAATAACAGTCTGTGTGCCACAACAATCAATATTTGCTTGATGACTAGAATAGAGCACTGATCTCTCTTGTCGTTTTCAGATTCAGGCCAGGGTTACATAGTAAAGCGTTATCAGGTATATGCAGTTAAAATAGTTTGAAAGATGAAATCATTTATGACACTGAATCAAATTACCTAGGTTTAAGGCTGTATGTCTTTGTTGTATTTATTATTGAAATAAATACATCCTAAAATGCAGTCTAATTCAACATTCAGATTATTCTTAACATACTTAGGTGAATCCATTACTTCACACCATTTTACATCTTTTTTTCCAAAAAGAGAAAAGTAGCTACACTATTTGAAGCTTCTCATAAATACTAATAAAACAAAAGTAATGCTATTTTTATCTGAAGCCCAACAAGCAATTAGTAATGACAATGCTCAGCAAATAATAGAAATATAGAACTAGTGTAACATGTACAATTACTAACAGCAGTGACAAACCAATATCTTTCATTTGACCAACATACTCAACAAATTGTTCAAAACATACCTGTCAACCTCTTAGCTCAAGAAATTTAGACAAAGCCAAAAAAATGGGGGACTAAAAACCAAAATCAGAAACAAATTTTAACTATTGTTCTTATAACCTTGGAAAATTGCAAGAATAATAGGTTTTGTAATGGCATGCATTTTATGGAGGATATGAAGTCTTAAACTCAAATCTTTGCCATCATTTAATAATTTCATTCCTGAATGACTCGCTAGATAAACAGAGATTTTATGAGGAATAGACCAAAACATGAAGCAAAATCTGGTCGTTCTGTGAAAATCTGGACCTTTGAGCAGTATGGTTCAAAAGATTAACTGTGAACTAAGACTACTTTACAAAGCTAAACTGTTTGTCACTTTAAAAGGATGTAGTAAAACAGCCCAGACCTTCTTATACCTAAGGCTCCTGTATGCCTCAACAATCTGTGCAAAGCTGTGAACATGTCATTAAATGCTAGACTAGAACAGAGTTCAGCAAAGTCATAAAGTTTGCATAACCATACCATTAAAACATATCAATGCCTAACACTAAAATCAAATAATGGTTACACCTATTCGATAGTTTAGGATTTTCATATCTCAGAATAGCCCATCAAACCCTCCACAATTCTGGATAATGTCCTGCTACCATTCAAGCTCTAAAATGGTACATAGCTCGTAGGCAACTAAGGTCTATAAACTAACACCTAGTAATTATGCAGAAACCAAACAATGTGTATGGTGACACTGCATATGCTGTTTAAATTGGTAAAGTTTACAGCTTGATCTTGGTAAATGTCAGGAATATGTCGTCCTTGTTAGAGTATCCCAAAATAATGGAGTTCTTGTTAATGGGAAGTTCATTGAGTAGATTTAGGAACCTTACACAATTTTCTAGAGACAACCCGCGGTAGTGGTGCTGCGGTAGCATTGTCGCCTCACAGCAAGACGTTGTCGCGTTCGATTCTCAGCTAGAGCGTCTTCTGTGTGGAGGCATGCGTGAATGGGTGTGCCTTCGTTGAAGGTTGAGCATCAGGGCTGGTAACTCAGCACGTAAAAATCCACTACCAAACATTAGCGGACCGGAGTTCCGCTGTGGCAACCCCTAACTGGGATAAGCCGAAAGACCCAACAACACAATTTTCTAGAGACAGAGAGGGCGTCTTGTAACAGGCTATAAGCTGATAGTCTTCCTGTTTAGTGTGATTTGGAGTTTAAGAAATTCGGTTTACAATTCTCAGGGAATCTGCTTGAGGTGATACGGTCCTTAAAAAATGTGAAAATGATACTAGGTTTGCCATTAGACATAGTAGGAGCAATACCCATGTATGGAGAGAGAGCTTTCTATACATTTAAACCAAGTTTCAGTAATTACACAAATATGGGGGTGTTCCAGTGAACTAGAAAGGTTTTTGCAAGAGGAAAAATGTCTGAGAACAGATATGTGTCAAGATGCCTGTGTCTAAGCTGTGCATATTTTCACCCCCTGCTCTTAACACAGTACTGTGCAAATGCAGGAAATGTATAGCAACACCGTAAACAACTGAAAAAACTCAAACAAACACAGTGGCCAAGAGCCAACAATGCTCTTCAACTTTCTTCAGCAGTCAGATGTCTAGAAACAACCTGGTTCACTGTCCACTCTCTCCAGAGTAACCAATAACAGTTCTTAACTAGATTACTTAAAAAGCACAAAAAAGTATATAGCTATCACAACAAAACTCAATAAAACTAAAATTAAAAAAATGGTTATCCCAGATATTATAGGGCTTGAAATTGCAGTAAAACCCAATAGAGTTAGGTGACAACCAAGAGTTTATAACTCAACATGTTTCAGCTTGTTTCAAATGATCACTAAACAGCTCAAATGCAGGCAATTTATAGCAACACTGTCACTACTCTGCTATTGATATAATTTAGGAAAAGTTAATTTTAGATGACTTGGTACCAAATCTCAATATCACAATTACAACTGACTGAACTATCAGTTATCCAATACTCTGTTCTACTACTGTTCTCACAGGCCACGTTCCTTCTTAATAAGGTATACCAGTTAGCATATTTGTACTTTATTGCCAATAATAACAAATTATTTTGAAAAAGAGTATTTCACATGAATATGATTACACCAAGATACAAATCTCACAGTTCTTGCATTCTTTTTCACTGAAGACAAATCCTGAAAGCTGAACTGTTTATCATTTGCATGCAATTTTATTAGCTACCTTTCCTAATTTTTCACAGTTAGCCTGAGACTAACATCATTAAAAGTGGGAAGACACATTAATAATCTGTTAGCCTGTCCATCAGTTTGTGGTTTAGAAACGCACGTGCTAATGAGTACTTGTCTTTCGTCACAAGAAGAGCCCAGAATGCAGTGAGTGGTTGAATAACTGTAGGGTCTAAACCACCATGGCTCAGTTGTTACTGTGGTAATGTTAGACATTTCTGTCTGAGGACAAATAGCTATCACACCACTATGTTTTGTTTCATGAACTTGCTATGAATTATTGACCTTACTAGAGCAAAGGTTCTGATAATACAAAGTTTTACCATGTAAACTTACCATAATATGATTGTCTTATTTGCTA
>NC_056746.1:136538093-136600593 GCF_019279795.1 Protopterus annectens
CCCCCTCCCTTTGTGGTTCAGCCCGGGTTTTGGGGCCGAAAAGCATGATACGAGGTATAGCCTGGTAGCGCTGGGGTGCTCTCAGGAGCCTTGAACCAGGTTTCAGTTACTGCACAGACGTCGATGTTCTCCATACTGAGGAGTGCATTGAGTGCCTGCATCTTGAGATTTAGACTTCTGGCGTTGAGCAGCATTACCCTTAATTTTTTTTCATTTTTGTTTTCTAAGGAGGTGGGTTTGTCTTTTGAGCCTTGCCTAAAAAATGCACTATGGGGGTGGCAAGAGCCTTGGCCAATATCCGGAAGCCCAGTGGTGACAGGTGCAAGCCGTCCCTTGCAAAGCAGCGTAGCTTGTCCAACATGTCATCCCAGGCAGACAGACATTGGATCCCCTTAGAATGACACCAGTATTTGAGCCAATTATTAAAGCTGATCATCTTGTCTTTGTATTGTGGCATCATTCTTGGTGAGGGCAAGATGCTGCTCAGGGTCAGGGTCATACAAGCCTGGGCTACATAATCAGAGAGCTCCTCTATGTCTCTTTTCATGTAGTCTAGGGAGGTACGTCTCAGGTCATTCACGCCAGCATGGACAATGATGGAGTCATATTTGTACTTGCTTTGGAGTGACCTGAGTGCGTGTGTTATGTGGCGGATCCTAGCTCCCGATAGGCAGCTCTCAGTCACCCTCTCCTTGTTCAGCATGGTAAGCGGGACATCAGTGTGTCTGACTATAGAGTCACCTATTACTAGTGTATCAGGCATGGTGTTTGGCCTTAAGGGCTGTGATTGGTTGACACACTGATTTATTGAAGTATGTGTTGCATGTGTTTTGTTTTGAGGTGGTGGATTTTTGGATGTCTGCTTTGGGAGCCTCTGTTGTTTTGGTAAGTTTTTTTATTAGAGCCGCCAAGTATGTCTTTGTGTTTTTATGTGATTGGTCTGCAGTTGTGGTAGGTCTATGTGGGACTGGATTTGCTGTGTGTGTGGTTACCATCTCCTCCTGTCTGGTCATGCCAGCCCTGAGTTGAGAGAGTTCAGCCTCCAGTTTGGCTATATAGTTGCATCTCTCACATGTATTTGTGTTTGTTGGGAGGAGGAGAGGGTTGTCTGTGTACATGAGACAATTGTAGCATAATCTCAAGATACCCAGATTAACCAGCTGAACTGGAGATGACGCCAGTACTCTACCACTCGACATGCTAGAACAGTATAAAGGAGTGCTGTGCCTTTAAGGGAAGTGGATATTCACAGGGGTGGTAGGTGGATGTAGTGCTTACTTAGTACGAGAGTGCTTACTTAGTAGAGAAGTTTTGAGAACAAGTGCTAGGCTTATAATATAGCGAGTAGTCTGATTATACTAAGAGTAGAGCTTCCTTAAGGGAAAATTTCAAGGGCAGACTTGGCGGAGCCAGAATAAGTTTAACCTTCTTTAACCTGCGCTGCGCTATGCGCACAACCACGCAAAGCCGTGCAAACGCGGATTTTAAACAGGGAACTACAAAAGAGCTAGAAATGGTCCAAAACAACCAATTACTTCAGCTCTTGTGCTGAGGTCACTTCCTACAGGGACAGGTAGGCTGCTCAAGGCTCCCCACTCCCACTGGTGAGCAAAGAAACTTCCTTCTATCCAAGTAAGTTAATGGACAACACAGGAACTACACCACAGCCCAGAATACAGCAATGCCTGTAAACTGGTCTAAACTAGTCAAGGAGAGGCGGGAAAATAAGGATTTTTTTTTTTGTTTTTTTGTTTTTTTTGATGGAAACACACAGAAAATGTAGAAACAGTGATAAATCAGTTACACAGGCTAGCACACTTTAGTGGGCAGCCTCAACAGTTAAATTAAACAAACAAACAAACAAACTTTCGATCAAACTCGACTAAAAAGTAACTTTAAGTGCAGATTTTAAAATAATGCAACAAACAGCTAAAAACAGTTTAAGCTTGTTCAGGTTAAGCTACAGAAGCTATTCCAAGTAAAGAAAACAGCAAAGATACTTAAATCCAGAAAGTAGTCGCTTTTCTGAGTTCTCTGTAGCTAGGACCACTCTGCAGGACCACGAGGAGCTTGTCTGAGCAGTATAGCCAGAAAAAAATGCCCAGAGGCGGATTTTAAACAGGGAACTACAAAAGAGCTAGAAATGGTCCAAAACAACCAATTACTTCAGCTCTTGTGCTGAGGTCACTTCCTACAGGGACAGGTAGGCTGCTCAAGGCTCCCCACTCCCACTGGTGAGCAAAGAAACTTCCTTCTATCCAAGTAAGGTAATGGACAACACAGGAACTACACCACAGCCCAGAATACAGCAATGCCTGTAAACTGGTCTAAACTAGTCGAGGAGAGGCGGGAAAACAAGGATTATTTTTTTGTTTTTTGTTTTTTTGATAGAAACACACAGAAAATGCAGAAACAGTGATAAATCAGTTACACAGGCTAACAAAACTAACATTTCTTATTCCACTAGATAAAAGCAACACTCCATCTCATTTACATGTAATTTTAGCCAGACTTCTTACATAATTCTTCACTGTTAGGGTAAAACTAAGATCTTGAATTTGCTAACCCTGTACTTCAGTTTGTGGCTTAGTAACATATGCAGTTATCAGTACCTCTGCTCCTGTCACAATTTCCAACCAGCATAGAGAGCATGGGTGAACACTGCAGGGTCCAACTTAGTAATGGTCAGTTACTTTTGTAATACTGGACATACATATCAGAAGTCTGCATAAACTTGCTGTGACATTCATTTTTCATGAATAAACATTCTGATACTACAAATATTTATCATGTAAACTTAGAGTGCATGTGGCTATTTTGTATGTCACCTGTGATATTTATACTACATGGACAGATGTGATGTACTGCACAGAGCCAGTTCTTTTGGCTGTACTCAGTATCACAAACAAAATAAGATCTAATGTTGGCTTCTTCATTCCTCCTTATGATAGGGTCTCGGATCCGACCTTCGGATCCAGCACAGCCACATTCTAGAGACTTGGATTTGACTCTCAAGCTCTTCCCTCTTCCCCATAATGCATGCACTACATCCACCCAAGTACCTCAGATCTTATTTGCTGCTTCAGCGTACCAGATGCAGATGTCATGCTGTCAAGTTGTGGACAGAGTTTTTAAAAGTTCTGTTGCTGTTTTAACCTTAGAGATGGATTTCTGTAAGTCCTTCCTCATTTCTCTTTTTTTCTGTGAGTGTTTATTGTTTTTTTCTTCCTGCAAAAAAAAAAAAGAAAGAAAGAAAGTGTCTGCTAGTTTTATCCATCATTAGTTTAAACTTTAACTTAAATCTAAAGTTACATTTAAAGTTAAATTTAAAGTTAAAAATGTAGAGTTAAAACTTAAAACTTACCTGTATTCTACAGCCATTCCATTAGCATTCTTCAGCTGGTGACAGGTTTTTTTTTTGGTGTTTTTATTGGTTATGACTGACAAACCTTCTCCCTGCTTTAAATGCTACACTTCCTCTAGGCAAAAAATCCACAACACGGAGTGCATGTACTGCCTGGGTGCTGACTTCTTGAAAGTGCCTTGTAATATTTGTGCTGCCTTCAATCCACATGAGTTGGCTGAGCATAGGAATAAACCGATTCTTAGGGGCCTTCTTCCCTTCTCAGCTCCAGAGGCTCAGACCCCTTCTCTGGCTTCTCCTTCTTCCTCTCCAACTACTGCTAAACAGTCTAAAAAGAGGTCCATCCCTTTTTCCCCTAAGGGCCATTCTTGAAACTAAGAAACCTAAGAAATCCTTGGATCCAACTTTTTCGAACCCAAAGAAATTGCCCCCATTCAGATCTTACTGCTCCTATGGATCCTGGGAATGTTATTACCATCTCTCCTCCACCTTCATTGTCTCCTACGTTTGATCTGATACCTCCAGATCCGAGGACTTCGACGAGGTCCCCTGTGCTTTCTTCCAGGTCAAAGCATTTCCGGCCCCCCTCGTCAGCTTCATCTAGGTCCTACAGAAGTTGTTCCAAGGCACATATGGACAGGATGATGAGGAGATTTCTCAAGGCCCAGATCTAAATAAGGATAGTGTCAGCTTCATCCCCTGTCAGATCCATGATCTACCCTGACTGTTCCATTAGGACTCCTTCTCTGATCCAACCCATGGTTTTGGAGTCGCAGGATTTGGGACTACAGTGTGTGTCGAGCTTGGAGCAAAGGAAGTTTCCTTCTTTGACACCGATGATGCCCTTGACTAGCCCTGTTCCAGCCTTTTCAGACCACAGTGAGTCTCGGAGACATGGTTTTGGTGCTGGGTCCTGGGAATTGGGGTCGACTCCATCCTTCTCAGAGCTATCCCTTTTCTTAGGCTCCTCGGCACTCCACAGTTTGGGTCTGATCCCTTCTGAGGTCGTGGATCTGGGATGAGTTCTGTCTGTTTTCCCCGGTGGTTTTAGCTTCAGGTGAGATACAAAGGGCTTCTCCTGGTCCCTTGGCCTTTCAAATAGTGGGGAGGGTTTTCTCCCCAGTTGGAGATCCGATGACACATGTCCCCAAATCTGCCCCAGTACTCTCATCAGATCCAGGCCTTGCTCCCACTTGTCCCCCCCTTGAGTCTTCCTGTCTCAAGCAGCCTCCAAGAATTCCCTGCTCAGGAGGGATCCCTTTCTTCCGACACTGCTCCACAGTACCCAGCTGAGGAAGTTCTTTGGAAGAAGGCATGTAAAAGGAGGCACATTGACTCCCCATTGGAGTCTTTAACCAAGAACACTGACTTCGATGAGAGGGAAGGATCTCCCTAATTCCCACCTGAAGATGTCTCCTTAGGGGATGTGTTAGAGATCCTGAACAGAAAGGTGGGTGGTTTGCCCAGCCTCCTTCCTCAGAGGAGTCAGTTCTCTTGGAGGCATATGGGACCGGCCCATCTACATCATGGGTGACCCTCCTGGTGGATGGCCTGTTTGACTTAGTGTCCCTCTGGGCATGGAAGGAACCAGACAGCATCGAGCCCATATACAAATGACCTGATACGTTTCTATTACCCCCTGCAGATAGGAAACATTGGAGTAAGGGTCCCATAGTTGATGCCATTGTGGTGGCAGCAGCCACTAAGAAAGAGCTGGCAGAAGAAACTGCGAATGTCCATCTGCCTAGCAAGGAGTCTAGAGCATTGGGCAGGATTGGGAAGTGTAGCTAAGCCTTTGCCACCTTTACGCTGAGGTTTTTGAACTACCTACCTCATTTTACTCAGCTGCAGAGAGGTGTGATCAAGGAACTATCAGCCTCTTTCTCAGAGTCCATGCCTGCAGAGGAATTTAAGAAAGTTTCTCCAAAGCTGACCATGCTTTCATCCATTGCTAACTCATTGGTGAGGCTTATCTCCCATACCATGGAGGATTCCTCGCAAGCAGCTGATTCAGGACTTTCTCTAAGGAGGCATGCCTGGATAATGCTATGTGATTTTGCAGAACCCATTAATGCATCATTTGTTAATGCCCTTATGATGGTGCCTCTCTTTTTGGGCCATCAGTTCAAGATACACTTACTCACAGTGAAAAGGATGGGAAGACCCTTTCTGCTGTTGGAATCAAATTTTCTACCTCCCAGAGGTCCTTCTCGAGGAACCATTGGGGAGGTACGAAAATGTGGTTTTGCAAATATCAAGGTCCTTTCCAGGACCTGCATGGGGAACCCCCTTCTAGAGGCAGAGGGGGGAAGGTTTGATGGTAGACACCACCCTAGATGCAGAGGGGGGTGCAGAACCAGGGTTTTAGGGAATCCTTTCCCAATAAGCCCTAGCAGCATGCATTGCTGAAGTGCTGCCCAAATGTCTGGGTTCTGGAAGCAGTCAAGGGCTGACTAGCTTTGCACCCAGATGACTTAAAACAGTTGGGTGCTACGCATAATATCCAGAGGCTATTCCATTCCTTTTTCTCTTCTTCCTCAAATTCCAAAAGACTTCCTGACATACCACTCAGTCAAAGGGAACAGGCAGCACAGGACATCCAACAACTGTTGCTAAAAAGAGTCAGCCAAGAGGTCCGAACTGAACAAAGAGGATTCGGAACCTACTCCCCCTTCTTTTTGATGCTGAAAAAGACAGGGGATCTAAGATCCATCCTGGATCTAAGCAAACTAAACAAATATGTAAAGAAGTCGAGGTTTTTAATGGTTACAGTTCAGTTCATTCTGCCACTGTTGCACAAGGAGGACTGGATGTGCTCGATAGAGCTCAAGGAAGTGTATTATCACATCAAAATAGACATGCAGTCCAGGAGATATCTGCACTTCTGCCTTGGAGCTAATCATTACCAATACAGAGCACTGCCCTTTGGGCTCATCACAGCCTCCCAGGTGTTCACCAAATACATAGCAGTAGTAGTGGCTCACTTGAGGCTCAGGGAATTTCAGGTGTTTCCATATTTAGACAATTGTCTCCTGACTGCTCCCATGATGCATTGGCTAATCCAAACCAGGGATTACTTAATCTAGTTATCACAACCTCTGGACATCACCATAAACATGAGCAAATCCAACATGACTCTGGTATAGAACCTGGAATTTATAGGTACACAGATCAACTTGAGGGATCAGATGGCTTCTCTTTCTTCACACTGAGTAACCACTCTGAGAAATCAGGTACAGGAATTGATAGCCCAACAGACCCCCACTGCTCTATTGATCGTGCAGACCCTAGGGTCTATGTCAGCAGCTATTATGTTAGTCCCACTAGCCAGTTTTTCATGCATGTTCTCCAGTGCACATTAGTGACACACAATGGTCCATTCTTGGTCAGCCACTGTCCCTTCACATCAGGTTGACTTCCATTTGCAGGTGTCACCTCAGTTGGTGGATAGAGTCAGACAACATCATTCTAGGCAGGCCATTCTTGAACAACACCCTTATAGTCAACGTGACCACGGATGCTTCCCAGTTCAGGTGGGGGACATTACAATGGGTAGATGGTCCAAGGCATGTGGTCCCCTACAAAGACCAGGTTGCATATCAATGTCCTAGAGATGAGAGTAGTCCTCCTAATGTTGCAAGCCTTTCAGGACGTTCTCCGCTTGGGGACTATTGCAGTACACACCAACAAAATGTCTGTTGTCTGGTACATCAGCAAACAAGGAGTAACCCATTCTTAACCCTTGTGCAGTGAGGCCATGAAGATGTGGGAATGGGCAATATCTTCAGACTGCCTTCTAGTTGCAATGCATATCCCGGGGAAAACCAAAGATCTGGTGGACAGACTCAGCAGATCACTCCTGGTTCTGCACAATTGGTCCCTCAATCAATCACTGGTGAACATGATCTTCAAATGTTGGGATCAACCTCTTTGCCTCTCCCCTCAACAACAAATGCAGTAAGTTATTTGCTCTGATCCCTGCTCAGGGGGAGTCCCCGAATGATGCACTAGTCCACGATTGGCCCCTAGGTCTCCTGTATGCTTACCCTCCTCTTCCACTCATCCTGAAGTTTCTTCAGAAGGCAAGCAGGTTGAAAAGCTCAGTCATCCTCATTGTCCCCTTCTGGCCTCGTCAGGTGTGGTTCCCCTTCCTATGGTCTCATCTGAAATATCCTCCTTGGATACTGGAGCCAAGTCAGGACCACCTTTCTCATCCATCAATGATGCAGCCTCTGAAACTTTGAGCCCTCAAATTGACTACTTGGTTTCTCCACTTCCAACTCTAGTGAGACATTCCAGGCTTAAGTCCCTGGTCTGAAAAATTCTTCTAGCCTCGCATATGGCTTCCACTAAAAATGTCTGCACCAGTTAGTGGAAGGGATTTGTTATATGGGCAATGAGCAGGAACACTGATCCTTTCTCAGCACCAGTTTCAGATGTTTTGTTATTTTGTAGCATCCTTTTTGGCAAAGGGGCTAGCTTCTTGACTATCAAACTACAATTAGCAGCTATTTTCAGTTTTCATACTGTAAGTCAATCCCATTCTTTATTCACCTTTAGACTATGCAAATCCTTCATCAAAAGTGTTTTCTTATTAAGGCCTCCAATCCAGGACCTATCTCCCCCTTGGGACCTCACTCTTTTGTTGCAAGCTTTGACCCAGAGGCTCTTCGAACCAGCAGCAAGTTGCGACATGAAGTTTTTGTCATGGAAGACATTCCTCTTGGTGGCTATAACTTCTGCTAAGAATATTTCTGAACAACAAGCCTTATCCTCCAAACCTCCTTACATACTTTTTCATAAAGACAGAGTGTCCTTACTCACCGACCCATCATTTATGCCCAAAAGTAGATACAAGAACAATAGTAATCAATCCATCCAATTGCCAGTGTTCTTTCCCAATTTCTCTAATAAAGGGAAGTATGTTTTCAATCTTCTAATTGTTTAGAGACAACTCTGTTTTTACCTGCACAGGACCAAACAACCAGGAAGTCTGATCAGCTTTTTGTAGCTTTCTCATCTAACAGACTTGTCCAAGCAGTATTGAAAATTACCTTGGCGAATTGCATATCTGACTGCATCTCGTACATTTACTCATCCAAGGGACTGGAATTGGCTAGACCTCCCAGGGCACATTCCACAAGAGCTATGGCTACTTCTATGGCCTTCTATTCTAGAACTTCCATTGATGACATTTGTGCAGCAGTGACATGGTCTAACAGTCATACCTTTTTTCACACTACAAGTTGGATATCATATCCAGGAGCAGGGCCTCTTTTGGTTCAATGGTGCTGTTGCATATCCTTCCATGAGGGCCACCCAAGATCTAAGTATCTAGGGACTCTGAGCCTATTGTGAGGAGGAATGAAGAAGACAACATCAGATTAAAAGGTTATGTCTGACCATAACATTGCATCTGTATTGTCTTCCTTCATTCCTCCTCACTTTCCCACCCAACCATCTCTCTGCCTCTTTTCTTATACAGGAACTTTATTATGAAGGGGCTCCAATGTCCCATGTCTGAGACTCATCTGCCATTCCTTTGCTGTGTAGGTATTGGATGTATGGAATTAGCAAACTCGATCTGAGGTACTTGGGTGGATGTACTGCATTATGCATAAGAGGGAAGATCTTGAGATTCAGATCCAAGTCTGTAGAATGTGGCTGAGACGGATCCAAAGGTAGGATTCTAGACCCTATCATGAGGATGAATGAAGGAAGACAACACAGATGCCAAGTTATGGTAAGAGATAACCTTTTATTAATTACATGTAAGTGGAATTGTGAAGAATTATCCAGCATCAGCATTCGATTCGTTTAACTTATTCTTATCTAGACCAAATGATACTATGCAAAGGAGTACAATAGTCCTTTAAGCTAATTTTTATAGACATTTGCAACAATTTTCATAGAATCTATTTTTAAGTCAGTCAAGAAAATTGCCAAAAATATGTTAATGAATCCCAATTTAATTCCAGGGATTCTATTGCCTTAGCTCCATGATGAATTAGTTACAGTTTTGTATAACAATAACTTAGGATTGGGATAATTCCAAAATCTGGAAAATGCCAAATATTGCTCCTATACATAAGAAAGTTAGAAAACTTGTTAATAGGTATAGGTCCATATGTTTTACTGCAATAATCTGCAAACGTTATGAAATTTGTAAATTAGACTTGCTATGGAACAATGAAAAAGAATTATTGTGAATTTTTCTACATGGATTCACTAAAATCAACTTTAAAAAATATTATAAAATTTGAATGATGAAATAACAACAACAATAAACAATGGCCTATTGAGAAGAGTAATATGTATAGATCTCAAAAAACATTTAAGTTCCTTCCACACATTGCAAACCATAATGCATTAATCCTCAGATAATATAACCCCCATGTGATATGCTGGTTGATAACTTGCTTACAGGAAGGACACAGATTATGGTAATTTAAGGTACTGGTTCAGAACAGTTACCTGTAGAAGTTGGAGTCCCCAAGACTCTGTACTAAGAACCATGTTGTTCCGTATAGTATATGCAGGGATCCCAGTACAATTCCTGTTGGATTAACAAATATGCTGATAAACTGAAAACTGGTATTAATCTAGTTTCAAAAGACGTGAACTTAAATAATGTTTATTTAAAGAAAATTGTGACCTGGGCAAAAACAACAAGATTGTAGTTTAGTACAAATCAATCTGAAGTTATGTATTTTGATAGACCACCTCTTATTAGAATATTAATATTTTATGAAAATATCTTAGAAAAAAATGACAGTCTGCATAGATTTGTATCTTCCAAATTTACATTTGACAAATACATGCACATCATGAATTAGGGGGCCATTAGCCAACATGGTGTAATGATGAAATCCGTCATGCTTCTTCTTCTTTTGGCTTTTCCCGGTTAGGGGTCACCACAGTGGATCATCTGTCTGCTCATGATTAGCCGTTGAGTTTTACAGTGTTGAGTTGCCAGCCTGGCACCCAACTTTCCACAGAAGGCACACACACACACGTACTCACATCTAGGGCCAGTTTAGAGTGTCCAATCAACCTACAGTATGTCTTTGGGAGGAAACCAGAGCACCCAGAAGATACCCATGTGACCACAGGAAGGACATGCACACTCCGCACGGAAGGCACCCCAGATGAGAATTGAACCAGAGAACATTTTGCTGTGAGGCAGCAATGCTAACCACTGCACCACCGCAGACGCCGATGAAATCCATCATGCAAAGAGACAAAATTTCCTTGGTAAACTTGTTCAAACATAACTATTTTGGAACTACTCTATTCCATTGAGAAGATGACAAAGCGTGATTCAGTTCAGCATAGTTTATTAAAGGAAAACTTTCAGTTAAGGAATCTGGCTTTGTGAAAAGATGCAAACAAATGAACCTATTTACTTTCTGCTACAGATAGTACAGGTCTAAACTCATGCTAGCATATCATGCTTTCAACTCTGACTTATTACAGGCACTTTTTAATTTATCAATACACTAAAACATTTGCACTAACAAACAACGCAAACCTTGTTATTCATCTCAGTCTTTCTAAATAAAAGGGATTCACCCCTGACTCAAATTATCCTAGTTATGTGGAACAAGCTTCCTGATTATATACATCTGTTAAAATTTTAGAAAACTTCAAAAAAAAAAAATGGAGACCACAAAATATTTAGTTTTTGACCCATACTTGCAAGAGTCAGTGTTCCTCATTGACCATCAAGCCTGAATGATGAATTAGCATTGTTATGAACATATATACTTTGGTAACTAATATGCATTATGTCTTTTTCATCCTGTTCAAAGACGTGACCATCAGCAAAGCAGGCACTGATGATGAAAACAGCACAGAAATTATGGACTGCAACAGTGATGCTCAAGATACCCCCCCTGCACTAAGGGTAGGCAAAGAAAACCCAGACGAGGCTACCGATGCAACTGTCACCTCTTCTCCTCTTTTACTAATGTGCAGGTCACATATGGAAAAGAAAGTGGACATCAGACCACGGGATGGTATGCTGCATTTAATATATGGTCATTACTGCCATTGGAATATGCTCAATAGATAATGTGTACATGGAGTATGTGTGTACTTATAAATCCACACACACACACACACACACACACACACACACACACACACACGCACATGCACACACACACAAGCACACCTATATTGCTAGCTATATAGATATATAGATGTCATACCTTTCAACCTGGAAACATCAAAAATCTGGACAAGGGACATGAACAATAGGTACAAATATGTACGCTGATTAACATCTAATTTGCATACATAATTACGCAACCACACCCACTCCAATGGAATTGTGGGATGCCAACTTTCGAACACAAACTGAAGAATAGGCAACCAAAATATGGCACCAGAGTCCCCCTGCAGCCATTCCAATGTCCCATTACCTGGCTATTTCACCCCATTTACCATAAACATTAATATGTGCATACTGCTTTACTTCTACAATCATTATTTGGATTTTATTTTTACATTTTGCAGCACATCAATGCACAAACACTAACAGACATCTGATAAACAAAGCAATACTGTCTCACAATGAAAATAGACTTGGCATTAAAACTTCTCTGCCCTTGAAACTCACATTCATTGAAACACCACTGAAATCTGCACCACATCCAAAGAAAATGCATCTGGCCAGTGGTGGATAAAGATTACCTTTGGTCTCTTTTCAAATCATTGTCCCCTTGCACACAAAACAAGAAACATGCATGTGTTCTTTTCTTTGATACACCTTCCTGACTTTATTAAGTTATATTCCTTGTATAATACAGCACACTTGTTAGACAGAGCACATTTTACATTTATTGTCTGAATGAACATTTTTCCAGTAGGCTGTACTGTAGGCAATGAAAGAAAATGCAAGAACCGATAATTACAAAACTGCCTAATTCAGAACATTTCCATTATAAATGGCTGCTTCCACACCCAAACTATAAACAGAATGACAGTAGTGTAAGCCATAGGCATCTTGCTCAGCTTCTCACACTTATTTTCATTTTCAGTTTTTTTTTGGGGGGGGCAAAAGGTCAAAAAACATGGACACATTTTAAACATTGCTTGTATAATTTTGGAAAGTTGCTAGAATAAAATGTGTTACCACCATGCATGTTACTAGCAAGTCTTGAACCCAGGACACTATATACTACAGTCAGTGCAACATACCACTATGCTAAATCAGCAGTTTAAACCATAGGAAGACTGAAACTTAATGGCTATCATTTAGTGAATTCACTTCTCACCATAGTTCTCAACGTCTTAGCACAAAAAAACCTGGACAAACAACAAAGCCATAATGGGGGAATACAAATTCTTTTGTCGCCATAGCTCTCAACTCTTAACAAAAAAAAAATCTGGGCAAAGCTGAGAAATGGTAGTGGCTAGGGACTTTAGGCTCTTTTACCCTGTACCAAAGGTACAGGGTTTGAGCCTAAATACCTCTAGCCACCAGGTGTATTACGTGGGGGCATTTTCACACACACACATGGTAAAAGTTGCAAACAATCAGTAAAACAATTAACATCCTATTCAACATTAATTAAGCTACATAAATACAAATGGTCAGTTATTGTACTGCATTTTACTCTGATGTCATTTTATGGATGTGGTCACTTCTCCCAGCAATACTGATGTAATACCAGAAGAGAACTGAAGAAAAAAGGAAAACAAAATGTTACTATATGTGTGTAACTGAGTGCTGTTGCAATTGATTAAGTTAAACATAATTAGAGAATTATGCGAGGCATCATAGCGGAAATGGCCAAGTTAGGAGCCCCCAGAAGAAATAGATATATTAATATGGAACCATGAGCAGGCATTAGGCAGCTGATGTTTCACAGGACTACTGAAATCACAAGCTTCCACTCATGACTGAGGCACATACTGTAGCATTCACTTTGGTCAAGATATAAACTGCAGTGGGAAGACTTTTGGCTGGTACTTTCTTGTTAACCCCATTTTCCTGAATTGCTTTGACTGGCATGACTGGCAAGTCTGTCATTTTGAAGAAATAGCAAATACAAAAAACAAAACACTGTGGTTTAGCTGGGGTGACACTATGGACCAATAAGTAGCATTGATGCTTCACAGCAACAGGTTCTGTGGTTAATTCTCAGCTGGGGTTTCTCCTGTGCAGAATGTACATATCTTCCCTGCATCCCTCTATTTTTTTTCTGAGTGCTCTAGTTCTCAAAATTACCCACATCCAGAGGTATGCATGTAGTGTGTGAAGGACTGGCAGTGTACATTCTGTCTTAGAATGGACCCTTATGTCCAAAATGAGCTCTAATGCCTTGTTCCACTGGTTTCTTGGATACATTTTGGCATCTCTGTGCTCTTGTAAAGGACAAAGCAGGTTTCTGAAAAATTGATGAATGGCTGGATGCCTTGATTTTGATCTCTTTACTAATAGGAGGCTTATTGCCATTATAAGGTTTCCTAATACATAAAACCAGCTAAGAAAAGAAACACGGCAAGACAGAATTGCAAAGGCCTAAACCAATTAACTATAAATCTTTTGGTTAAGAATGGCACTAATGCAATTTATATCTATATAACAGACAAACATGGCACAATGGCAGAGTATTAATTTAACCAGCCCTGGTGTGGCACTTTATTGCTGGTGTCACTTGTCATCTGCATTGTGGATTCTGCAACTCTGCATATTCTCATTGTGTTTGTGTGGACTTTCTGCAGATCTCCTTGGTTTGTTACTAACTCCAAAGAAATTCTGTTTAGTTTGGCTGATTACTCTAGACTGACCCAATACTTTTCTAACTGAGGTCCTGTCTACAGTGTATTAATGCTTATTGTTTTTAGAATAGGCTCTATCTCACTGTGACCTTGAATAGGTAAATCAATCATTCATGTGATTTAGAGAAATTAAATACTTTCAGACCTTATTTAGCCTTCACTCACCTGGATCACAAAGGGAAGATGAATATAGTATACATAAACATGACCAGTTTAAAATAGTCATCAGTCACTCAGAGAGAATGTACACACATACATACACACACACACACACACACACATACACACACACACCCTTTGTTCCTTACCTAGTCATTATATGAAACAGCAGCAGATTTAAGTCCCTATTCTCTTGGCTCGGCAGCAGCAGCAACAATACAGCAGAAGCAAAGTCCCTCTCAGCAGCATTCTGTGTCCGAAACGTCAGGCAGCACCAAAGTCAGCAGTTTCTTTCTGAAACAGCAAAGCCAGCATTCTCGGCAACAACAGTTCCAAAGCACTTCCCGCGTTTCTGTCCAAAACGGCAGCAAAGCTAGCATTCTTCTTTCGGCAGCAACAGTTCAAAGTACTTCCCACCTGTTCGTAGCCAGCCGGAAATGATGACATGAGCTCCTTGAGCTCAGTTCCGACTGCCTGGTAGTACTGATGAAGCTGACGTCATCGCACACATGATGACATCAGCTCTGACAGTGTGAAAATTTAAAAAAATTTAAAAAAAGCAAAGAAATCGGAAATGAAGGGGTGCCACTCGGTAATCGTGACACCCCTTCATTTGGACCCTAAAACTCAGTAAAAACTGAGTAATGTGGGATGGTTGGGAGGTCTGATAGATGTGTGTGTCTATATAGATAGATATATATATATATATATATATATAGAGAGAGAGAGAGAGAGAGAGAGAGAGAGGGAGAGATACGTAGATATATACATATCGCTAGAGATAAAGTACACATAGCTAGTTATAAAGATGCAGTTGTAGTTGTCAAGGAATCAAAGAGAAAACACAGATATCAGAGTGCGTGTTTTTAAAAATACAAAAAAAAATTATGCTACAGTATTTGTTACTTTCCTTATGCTGTATTATACAGACCACAACAAAGGGTTCTTGATTTTCATTTCTGTGTGTTTACCACACAGGCAGCAAACACTGAAATGTTTCCATACGGCATAAACAATTCAAAATGTTTCTTTTCATTTTAGATGTAAAACAGGGAAGATAAACTGAATAGTACTGTTCTCTATTTGGGTATTGTTATACTCAGAACACGTTGTGTACAAAAGCATGTGTATGATCCTATTCAACAAATTCTAAATTATAGTATTTTGGAGATCTTACTGTCTCATGTGGAAGGTGTTACTGTCATTAAGTCTGAGTATGCACTGTCCCAGGTGGAAGGTGTCTGGCAGTGATGTTATAAATACTGATATCCAGCATTTATCAGTATAATTACACGCTGTCCCATGTGGGAGGTGTCATGTCTGAGAGAGATGTTATAAGTACTGATGCTAAGTACCAATCAATATAACTACGCCCTGTCCCAGGTGGAATGTGTCTCACAGCGATGTTATAAATACTGATATCCAGCATTTATCAGTATAATTACACGCTGTCCCATGTGGGAGGTGTCGTGTCTGAGAGAGATGTTATAATTACTGATGCTAAGTACCAATCAATATAACTACGCCCTGTCCCAGGTGGAATGTGTCTCACAGCGATGTTATAAATACTGATATCCAGCATTTATCAGTATAATTACACGCTGAACCATGTAGAAGGTGTCTGAGAGTGATGTTATATAAATACTGATGCCCAGTACCAATCAGTATAACTATGCCCTGTCCCAGGTGGAAGGTGTTTGGCAGCGATATTATAAATACTGATATCCAGCATTTATCAGTATAATTACACGCTGTCCCATGTGGGAGGTGTTGTGTCTGAGAGAGATGTTATAAGTACTGATGCTAAGTACCAATCAGTATAACTACGCCCTGTCCCAGGTGGAATGTGTCTCACAGCGATGTTATAAATACTGATATCCAGCATTTATCAGTATAATTACACGCTGAACCATGTAGAAGGTGTCTGAGAGTGATGTTATATAAATACTGATGCCCAGTACCAATCAGTATAACTATGCCCTGTCCCAGGTGGAAGGTGTTTGGCAGCGATATTATAAATACTGATATCCAGCATTTATCAGTATAATTACATGCTGTCCCATGTGGGAGGTGTCTGAGAGAGATGTTATAATTACTGATGCTAAGTACCAATCAATATAACTACGCCCTGTCCCAGGTGGAATGTGTCTCACAGCGATGTTATAAATACTGATATCCAGCATTTATCAGTATAATTACACGCTGAACCATGTAGAAGGTGTCTGAGAGTGATGTTATATAAATATTGATGCCCAGTACCAATCAGTATAACTATGCCCTGTCCCAGGTAGAAGGTGTTTGGCAGCGATATTATAAATACTGATATCCAGCATTTATCAGTATAATTACATGCTGTCCCATGTGGAAGGTGTCGTGTGTAATAGAGATGTTATAAGTACTGATGCTAAGTACCAATCAGTATAACTATGCCCTGTCCCAGGTGAAAGGTGTCTGGCAGCGATGTTATAAATACTGATGTCCAGCAGTTATCAGTATAATTACATGCTGTCCCATGTGGGGGGTGTCTAAGAGTGATTTTATAAATACTGATATCCAGCATTTATCAGTATAATTACATGCTGTCCCACGTGGAAGGTGTCGGGTCTGAGAGAGATGTTGTAAGTACTGATGCTAAATACCAATCAGTATAACTACGCCCTGTCCCAGGTGGAAGGTGTCTGGCAGCGGTGTTATACATACTGATATCCATCATTTATCAGTATAATGATATGCTGTCTCATGTGGAAGGTGTCTGAGAATGATGTTATAAATACTGATATCCAGCATTTATCAGTATAATTACATGCTGTCCCAGGTGGAAGGTTTCTGACAGCGGTGTTATACATACTGATATCCAGCATTTATCAGTATAATTGCACGCTGTCCCATGTGGAAGATGTCTGAGAGAGATGCTTTAAATACTGATATCCAGCATTTATCAGTATAATTACATGCTGTCCCATGTGGAAGGTGTCATGTCTGAGAGAGACGTTATAAGTACTGATGTTGAGTACCTATCTGTATAAGTGCAACCTGTCCCAGGTGGGGTCTATATTATAACTTCAAAGTCTTAAAACTTCGAATGTTATAATATCGAACCATTTTGATCGAAAGACTATAACATTGAACACTCAGAATAGCGAATTTTTTCCCAGGGAAAAAATTTGCTGTTCTGACAAGCATACACACAACACAAGCACGCCAAAATAAATAATCCAAACACATACACTTCACAAAACCCTACACTAAACCATACATACACTACTAGCTATCCACTTACTTTAACCCAACCCTAACCCTAAGGTCCATAACTACCGCACACTCACCTTACCCGCTCCCTAACCCTAAGGTCCCTAACTACCGTACACTCACCTTACCCGCTCCCTAACCCTAAAGTCCCTATCGCACACTCACCTCACCCACTCCCTAACCCTAAGGTCCCTCACTATCACGCACTCACCTTAACCCGATCTGTTTGCACACTTACCTTAACCTGGTCTGTAACTTTCGCTCCACAGTCGAGGAAATAGCGAAGTTGCAGAAACGGCCCACCGAATACTTTCCCTAGGAAAGTATTCGATATTCTGCAGCGTCGCTATTTTCAGCGTTCGGTGCATAGGGTTCGATATTATAACATTCGATGTTTTAAGACTTTGATGTTATAACATAGACCCCCAGGTATAAGGTGTCTGACAGTGATGTTATAAATACTAATATCCAGCATTTATCAGTATAATTACATGCTGCCCCATGTGGAAGGTGTTGTGTCTGAGAGGTGTTATAAGTACTGTTGCTAAGTACCAATCAGTATAACTACACCCTGTCCCATGTGGAAGGTGTCTGAGAGTGATATTATAAATACTAATATCCAGCATTTATCAATATAATTACACGCTGTCCCATGTGGAAGGTGTCGTGTCTGAGAGAGAGAGATGTTATAAATACTGATATCCAGCATTTATCAGTATAATTACATGCTGTCCCATGTGGAAGGTGTCGTGTCTGAGAGAGAGATGTTATAAGTACTGATGCTGAGTAACAATCAGTATAACTACACCCTGTCCCAGGTGGAAGGTCTGGCAGTGATATTATAAATACTGATATCCAGCATTTATCAGTATAATTATACGCTGTCCCATGTAGAAGGTGTCGTGTCTGAGCGTGATGTTATGTAAATATAAGTACTGATTCCCAGCATCAGTCAGTGTAAGTACACACTGTCCCATGTGGGAGGTGTATGACAATGATGTTATAAAAACATAAGTACGAATGCCCAGCACCAGTCAGTATAATTATGCACTATCCAATCTAGAAGGTGTCTAACAGTGATTTTATAAATACTGATGCCCAGCATCAGTCAGTATAAGTACACACTGTCCCATGTAGGTTCATAGGTTCATAGGTAGGTACTAGGCTATTGGCTCTAGGGTCTATATAAGCCTAGCCAAAAATGTACCCTGGCTTTCACCACCCAAGAAAATTATTTTCCTGTGCCCCTGTCGAGCAGAGCCACAGAAGTGATCCCTGGGGTGAATTTCTTATTTCCCATCCAATCATCAAGATTTTTCTTGAAGAGTGCTAATGAGGAGCTCTGTTTAACATAGATAGATAGCCTGTTCCAGGGTATGGGAAGTCTGTGGGACAGGAATCTATCCCTCCGGCATGTTCTGTTTATTGTGGTTTAGGTCCCTAGAGCGTGTAGCTCGGAGGGATTGGGATTTCTTTAAGTGGAGCTTTGTATGTTAGGCAGAGATCGCCTCTGAGTAGGCGATATGCAACAGAGTAAAGCTAGTGTTTTTTGAGACAGTTTGCGTAAGGCATCTGTTTGAGGTCGGTAATCCTCTTTGTGAGGTATTTTTGCGGCCTTTCCAGTTGTTGTTGATGTCTTGTAAGGTACATACCAAAAGGGGCGTTGTACTCTATAATGGGTCTAATGAGTGATGAGTAGAGGGGAACAATGACCTCTTTTTTTCTGGATGAGAAACCTTTTGTGATGAGGTGTGCCACGTAGAAGGATTTCCTGACCACTTTGGCGATGTGATTATCAAAGGAGAGACTACTGTTCACCTGTGTCCCAAGGTCTCTTATCACACTTTCGGTGTTAAGTAGAAACTGCCTATGTGGTAGTTCATGGGTATAGAGTTTTTACCAAAGGGGATGACAATTAACTTTTTGGCATTGAGGCTTGAGACCATGTCTTTGATACCAGGCATCTGTCTCAGTGAGGCCCTTTTGTAGGATGTCCACATCTTTAGGAGTTTAAGTTATGGCTCCTAGTTTGCAGTCATCTGAGAATTTAGTTAGCCAAAGACCTTCTGTGTTAACCTGTACTTCAGAGAAGTAGATACCAAACAGGAGAGGACCCAGGACTGAACTCTGTGGCACTCCACTTGTCACTGGTCTGAAGTCTGATTTGGAGTCTGCTACTTTCACAGTGTGAGTTTTTTCAGTAAGCCAGTTGGCAACCCATCTTGTGACATAGGGATTTATACCTAGTTTAGTGAGTTTATCTATAATTCCAGAGTGGGGGATGGTGTTGAATGCCTTGGCGAGATCTAGATAGGCTGTGTGAACCATCTTACCCTCATCTATGGCTTTGGTGACTACTTCAAAGAAGTCTATCAGGTTTAGGAGACATGATCTGCCTTTTACAAACCCAAACTGTGTGGGGTCCAGGGTTTGGAGATCTCCAATGTCTTTGTTTATGAGTTCCATGATGATACGTTCCATGGCCTTGCAGACGAGGCACGTCAGGCTAATGGGGCGATAGTTCCCGGGGTCTGTTGCAGCCCCTCCTTTGTGGAGTGGGATAACTGTCATGGTGCGCCATTCAATGCCCACAAAGCCTGTGATGTTATAAATACTGATGTCCAGCACCAGTTAGTATAAGTATGTATTGTGGGAGGTGTCTGACAGTGATGTTATAAATACTGATACCTACTACCATTCAGTACAAGAATACCATGTCCCTTGCGGAAGGTGTATCACAATGATGTTATGAGTACTGATGCCCAGTACCAGACAGTATAAATAAGTCTTGTTCTATGTGGACAGCTTCTGACAGTGATTTTATTAAAAGCAATGTCCAGTACCAGTCACTATAAGTACACACTGTGCCATTAGGAAGGAGTGTGACAGTAATGATATAAATGCTGATGCCCAGCACCAGTCAGTATAAATATGTACTGTCCTATTAGGAAGGGGTCTGACAGTAATGATATAAATACTGATTCCCAGCACCAGTCAGTATACGTAGGTCCTGTCCCATGTGGGAGGTGACTGACAGTGATGTCATATATATATATATATATATATATATATATATATATATATATATATATAGATCCACTTCTTAATCTCAAAATACTGAAATATCGAATTTAAGCATCTCGAGTCCAGAATGACAAAAGTGCAGTTGTTCGAAACTGCATATTGTAAAATCTGATGTTACTGAGTGTGCATTAGCTATTGTATGGTCTGTTTATGTAGTGTACTGTCACTTTAAAAATTTTTGGTGTCTGGATATTAAAGATGTTGGTGATTGTGTCGTTATGTTCAGAGATCCATGTAACTTTGTAGTATGTCAGGGTTTTGTGTAGGAGTGTGGTTTCGTTTAGTGTTTTGGGAATATGTAGGAACATGTTAGGGTAGGTAGGTGAGAGAGAATGTGTGTGTGTGTGTGTGTGTGTGTGTGTGTGTGTGTGTGTGTGTGTGTGTGTGTGTGTGTGTGTGTGTGTGTGTGTGTGTGTGCGGGTGTGTGCATGTGTGTGTGTATGTAGGTGTTGAGAGTGGTGATTGTTTTACATGTGCACTGTGTGCGTTTCTCATGGGTATAAGTGTGTACGTAATGGGAGTGTAGGGCATGTAGAAGTAGTTGCGTTGTTTTCGTGTTAGTGCAACTTCGGAGCTGGTATATATAAGTAGCGGGGGTGTGAAGGGAGGCTTGCCCCCTGCAAAAAATGTGTCTTAGGGTTATTTATGTTGAGTTTTCTACTTATGTTTGTGTTTATTTTGGGAGAGGGTTGGATGTTTAGTTTTATTCATTATTTTGAGTTGTCAGTATTTAGCATTTTTGTGCTTGTGGCCCAGTACCAGTAGGTAGAAGTACAGTTTTTCCTATGTGGAAGGTGCCTGACAGTGATGTTATATATATATATATATATATATATATATATATATATATATATATATATATATATATAGATAGATAGATAGATATATATATATATGTATCTACATATATATATATATATATATATATATATAAGTATATATAATATATATGGGTCTACTTCAAATGATCAACGTTTTGAAACATTGAAAAGAAAATAAAGAAAAAGCAAAAATGTTTTATTTTATATTTTGGCAGGGGAGCAAGCCTCCCCCTGCACCCCCACACCCCCTAATTAAATATACCAACTCAACTCTGAGATCTCACTACAGCGAGGAAAACAGTACTCTCTGCCGCTGTATGGTGATCTCCATTCAGAATGTTCAATGTTTCAAAACTTCGATCATATAGCTATTGGCCATATCATATTCGAAGTTTTGAAACTTCGATCATTTCAGGTAGACCAATATATATATATATATATATATATATATATATATATATAGATATATATATATATAGATAGATAGATATAGATATACAGATATAGATATAGATATATCTGTGCTGCTGCCCAGTATCAGTCAGTACAAGTATGTACTGTCTCATGAGGAAGGTGTCTGACAGTGACGTCATAAATACTGATGCCCGCTACCATTCAGTATAAGAACACCCTGTCCCTTGTGGAAGGTGTATGATAGTGATGTTGTAAATATTTATGCCCTGTTTTGTACAACCAATAAAGAAGTATTTTCATGTACGAAGGGATGTGGGAGATGCACGTCTGCCTAAATTTTTCAAACCTTTCATCAAAGTTATCAATTCCCTTCTACCATTCTGTCTACTGAATTATGACTACATACGTAAGAAACAGGCCTGTGGATTCACAGTCATAGTTTGCTGATGTACGATTATATCTTACACATTATGTTTAATACACTTTCTCTGAGTACCATGATTCTGGACATAGATATCAGAACTCAGATGACATGCACAAAAGGCTTACTGTTGTTTTTTATGAATGGTACACAGGATCACATGGTACAGTACTATGAATCATGTGATCTGGTGTGAGGAATAACTGAGTAGGAGGATAGGACCATACACACAGCTAGGAGCAGCAATATAGTAAGGTATAATATACCTTCCTTAGTAACTACACCTAGGTGCTCAGAAAGGTATGTTATACCTATTATACCTATTAAGTAACTTCATGTAGATACGTAGGTGAGTAATGCTCTATTAAATAACTACACATAGGTACTTCTAAAGGTATACTATACCCTATTATGTAACTACATGTGGATACTTAGAAAAGTATGCTACACCTACTAACTAACTACATGTGGATACTTAAAACTACTTGCAAACACTTAAAAAGGTGTATTATACCCTATTAAGTAACTACATGTAGATACTTAAAAAGCTGGTTATACTTATTAAATAACTGTATTTAGACACTTAGAAAGGTGGTATAGTGACCATAACTAGGCAAACGGTGTACCTTTTACTGTACTAAAACTGTGCACATCTGTTGTTTAAATGCTGCCTGTTATCATGAAGGTAATCATTTTGTACATGACTATATATTTTGATTCCTAATACACATTACGTCTTCCTCGTTTTATTTACAGAAGTCACTGAATTGAACACAGCCAGTACCGATGAGATGAACACAGAAATGACTGACAGTGCTGCTACTGTTTCAGAAGCCCCTCACCCACTACTGGAGGGAAACAAAAGAACAAACTTTGATATTCCTACCCCCTGTATACCTCCTCCATTATCACATATGGAAAAGGACGAAGATGGCATAGATCTGACTGATACCAAGTCAAGCAAGTCTGACAAGATAAAGACAGAAATGATAGAACAGGATGTTATTCTTCCAGACACCCCTCCCTCAGTATCTGACAGCACAGGAATGACTGACAGGACAGCTGTTTCTTGTCATACATCTCATCTTCTCACAGAGGGTGGGTCATGCATGGAAAAGGATGAGGCCAGTACAACAATGGATGGTATGTTTTATTTCATGCGTTGTATTTTACTAATGGCAAGATATGCTGATTGGACAAATTATACCCTGACTCTTATGAAGGTGTGTGTGTGTATGTGTGTTTAGGTGTGTATTTATATATATGCAAATATGTACATATATGTACATGTATAATGTTTGTATATGTAAATATCGCTCATTGAAATATATATATATATATATATATATAGAGAGAGAGAGAGAGAGAGAGAGAGACAGAGAGAGAGGGAGAGAGAGAGGGAGAGAGCTATAACTGTAGATATAGATATATTTACATGCATGTGTATTTTAATAATAAAATGGCAATGTGTTATTCTCACAAACATTAGCAAGTCACAATGTATGTTTCACTGCACTCAAACTTTGCCATACATTTTCATCTTTTAATACCATTATCAAGGCATATCATTTATACATGGCTATATTTTTGGTAATTTGTTTGCTATTTTTTGCTGACTGATGAACATTCTCATTCACAGAAGTGATTTGCACAAGCACAGATGTGACTGTTGAAATGAGCACAGAGACTAATGACAAATCTGAAGTTGTTCCATACATCCCTCCCAAACAAACTGTAATAGTTGACACACCAGAAAGGAATGCTGATTCCCATACCCCTTGTCCTCTGTCAGAGTGGGCATCACCCCTGGATATGGAACAGAATGATACAAGAAATAATGGTATGTCATGTTTCATACATGATCTTTTACTGTTTGCAGACCTTGGTAAACAAACTCTACAAAGATATGTGTGCTTATGTTTAGTATACTGCCTCTAAGTACCATGATTCTGGACATAGATAGTAGAACTGAAATGTGATGCACAAAAGGCTTATTGTTGTTTTTATGAATGGTACACAGGATCACATGGTACACTACTATGAATCATGTGATCTGGTGCTGTGGATAGAAGGAATCACTGAGCAACAGGATAGGACAGTACACACAGCTTGGAGCAGCAATATAGTAAGGTATAATATACCTTCCTTAGTAACTACACCTGGGTGCTCAGAAAGGTATGTTATACCTTTTAAGTAACTTCATGTAAGTGAGTTATACGCTATTGAGTAACTACATGTAGGTACTTATAAAGGTATACTATACCATATTATGTAACTACATTTGGATACTTAGAAAAGTATGCTACACCTACTAAGTAACTACATGTGGATACTTAAAACTACTTGCAAACACTTAAACAGGTTATTATATCCTATTAAGTAACTAAATGTAGATACTTAGAAAGCTTTGTTATACTTATTAAATAACTGTATTTAGACACTTAGAAAAGTGGTTTGTACCTTATTAAGTATCTACATTCAGACACTAAGAAAGATGTTACACCCTAATAGGTAACTACATGCCGACACTTAAAAATGTATGTTATGCCCTATTAGGTAACTACATGTGCATGCTTTAAAAAGTGCGTTATACCCTTGTAGTTAACTACATGTAGGTACTTAGAAAGATTGTTATACTGTACTGAGTACATGCAGATACTTATAAACGTGTTATAACTTTCTAGTTAACTACATGTAGATACTTAGAAAGATTGTTATACTGTACCAAGTAAGTACATGCATATACTTAAAAGGCTGTGTTACATCCTTACAGCCTTTTAAGTAATGTCATGAAGACACCTTAGAAAGGTGTGTTATATCTTACTACATAATGATATGCAGATACTTAGAAAGGTGTGTTTTACCTTACTAAGTTGCTCTTCATGATTATGCTATGGTCTGCCATAATGTCTGTAAGTTTGTCATAAAAATATTTCATTCATTAGCCATGATGGTAGATCTTGGGTTGTTGTCTTAATATAATAACAAAGTGATCCTCTGTTGTGCAATGTATTTGTGGAAGCTTGGCAATGTCCCTGTGTAGGCACAGGAGATGTATGTTTGTGCTATCAGGTTTGCCTCCACCAGAAGGAACTCTTTTACTGGAAGTTTGCAGTTTTTTCTACCATGTAATGAAGTTTTTTTGTTTTTTTATTACATTAGAGTTGATATGTTACTCAACTCATATGCTAACCAAGATATCATGAGAGGAGATGGATGACTGGACTTATAACATACAAGCTATCTGTCTGCATGTAACTAGAGTATCATAACTTATCTAAGTGGATTGACCAGTACACAGTTTATGTACTGTTTATGAATCACATACGATCATGGGGAGGGGCAGTTTGTATATGTCATGTATAGTCAGTGTACTTTATGTATAAAATGAGGTAAGACTACATATAAGGCCTTACCCCGTTGTGCACAGGCCCTTATAAAATGCTATCAGTTTTGTATACAGTAATACATCCTATCCTTCCTCAGTACAGAAAGGTTTATGAAGGCTCCACAAAGTTTACATAACATTTTATAAACTATAATGTTAATTTTGTATTCCATCATTTTATTGTGTTGCACCCAGCAGTCCTGCTCTCATAAATGTGCAGACTAGAAAACATGAACCAGTTTGATGATTCCCACTAAGATGAAACTCTCCTTTTTTCTGCCATTAATGTACACCACTGATTTATTTGTTCCCCATGTACTGGACAGACAGATGTGATTTTGTTCTGCATAACTTTACAGCTGGTGACCATAACTAGACAAATAGTGTACGTTTCACAGTACTAAAACTGTGCACATCTGTTTATTAAATGCTACTTGTTATCATGATGATGACCGTTCTGTACTCAACTATGTATTTTGATTCCTAATACACATTATGTCTTCCTTATTTTATTTAAAGAAGTCACTGAATTGAACACAGGCAGTACCGATGAAATGAATGTAGAAATGATTGACAGTGCTGCTAGCGTTTCGGAAGCCCTACTGAAGGGAAATGAAAGAACAGACTGGGATATTCCTACCCCCTGCATACCTTCTCTGTTATTGCATATGGAAAAGGACCAAGATGGCATAGATGTGACGGATACTAAGACCAGCAAAACTGATAAGATAAGAACAGAAATTGTAGAACAGGATGTTATTCTTCCAGACACCCCTCCCTCAGTATCTGACAGCACAGAAATGACTGACAGGACAGCTGTTTCTTGTCATACATCTCATCTTCTCGCAGAGTGTGGGTCATGTGTGGAAAAGGATGAGGCCAGTACAACAATGGATGGTATGTTTTATTTCATGCATTGTATTTACTAATGGCAAGATATGCTGATTGGACAAATTATACATTGACTCTTATGAAGGTGTGTGTGTGTATGTGTGTTTAGGTTTGTATTTATATGTATGCTAAGATGTATATATATTTAAACGTACAATGTTTGTATATGTAAATATCTCTCATTTGAGATATATATATATATATATATATATATATATATATATATATATATATATATATATATATATGTGTGTGTGTGTATATATATATATATATATATATATATATTCACACACAGAGGGAGAGAGAGAGCTACAGCTATAGATATAGATATATTTACATGTGTGCATGTTTTAGTAATAAAATGGCAATGAATTATTCTCACAAACATTTGCAAGGCACAATGTATGTTTCACAGCACTCAAACTTTGCCATACATTTTTAACCTTTAGTATCATAACCAAGACATATGATTTATACATGGCTCGATTTTTTGCTAAATGATGAACATTCTCATTTACAGAAGTGAATTGCACAAGCGCAGATGTGACTGTTGAAATGAGCACAGAGACTAATGACAAATCTGAAGTTGTTCCATATATCCCTCCCAAACAAACTGTAATAGTTGACACACCAGAAAGGAACACCGATTCTCATACCCCTTGTCCTCTGTCAGGGTGGGCATCACCCCTGGATATGGAACAGAATGATACAAGAAACAATGGTATGTCATGTTTCATACATGATCTTTTACTGTTTGCAGACTTTGGTAAACAAACTGTGCAAAGATATGTGTGATTATGTTTAGTATACTGCCTGTAAGTTCTGTGATTCTGGATATAGATATCAGAACTCAAATGTGATGCACAAAAGGCTTACTGTTGTTTTTATGAATGGTACACATGATCACATGGTACACTGCCATGAATCATGTGATCTGGTGCTGTGGATAGGAGGAATCACTAAGCAACAGGATAGGGCAGTACACACAGCTAGGAGCAGCAATATAGTGAGGTATAATATACCTTCCTTAGTAACTACACCTGGGTACTTAGAAAGGTATACTATACCTATTAAGTAACTGCACGCAGATACTTAGGTGAGTAAAGCCCTATTAAGTAACTACATGTAGGTACTTATAAAGGTATACTATACCCTATTATTTAATTACATGTGGATATTTACAAACGTATGCTACACCTGCTAAGTAACTACACGGGGATACTTAAAAAGATGTTATACCCTACTAATTAACTACTTGCAAATACTTAAAAAGGTGTATTATCCCCTATTAAGTAACTACATGTAGATACTTAGAAAGGTGTGTTATGCTTAATAAATAACTGCATTTAGACACTAAGAAAGTTGGTTTGTACTTTATTAAGTATCTACATTCAGACACTTAAAAAGATGTTACACCTTAGTAGGTAACTACATGCAGAAACTTAAAAACGTTTGTTATGCTCTATTAGGTAACTGCATGTGCAAACTTTAAAAAGTGTGTCATACCCTGCTAAGTAACTACATGTAGATACTTGGAAATGTGTTATAGCTTTCTGGTTAACTACATGGAGATACTTAGAATGATTGTTATACTGTACTAAGTAACTACATGATTATACTTAAAAAGGTGTGTTACACCCTTACATCCTTTTAAGTAATGTCATGAAGACACCTTAGAAAGGTGTGTTTTACCTTACTAAGTTGCTCCTCATGGTTGTGCTATGATCTGCCATAATGTCTGTAAGTTTCTCATAAAAATATTTCACTCATTAGCCATGATGGCAGACCTTGGGTTATTGTCTTAATATAATAACAGAGTAAACCTCTGTTGTGTGGCATATTTGTGGAAGGTTGATAATGTCTCTGTGTAGGTACAGGAGATGTATGTTTGTGGTAGCAGGTTTGCCTGCACTAGGAGAAACTCTTTCACTGTAGGTTTGCAGTTTTTTTCTACCATGCAATGAAGATTTTTTTTTTTAATTACATTAGAGTTGCTATGTTACTCAACTGATATGCTAACCAAGAAGCAGGGGAAACAGATGACTGCCCTTATAACTAATAAGCCATCTGTCTACATGCAACTTGAGTATCATAACTTCTCTAAGTGGACTGACCAGTACACAGTTTGTGTACCATTTATGAATCACATGCGATCATGGGGAGGGGCAGTTTGTATATGTCATATGTGGCTGGTGGACTGTATGTATGAAATGAGGTAAGACTACATAAGAGGCCTTATCCCATTGTGCACGTGCCCTTATAAATCACTATAAGCTTTCTGTACAGTAATACATCCTATCCCTCCTAAATGCAGAAAGTTTTATGAAGGCTCATCAAATTCTACATAACATTTTATAAAGTATAATGTTAGTTTTGTATTCCATCATTTTATTGTGTTACACCCAGCAGTCCTGCCCTCGAACACATACCGACTAGAAAACATAAATCAATTTGATGATTCCCTGTAAGGTGAAACTCTCCTTTTAATGCCATTAATGTACATTGCTGATTTATCTGTTTCCCATGCTTTAATACTGGACAGAGGGATGTGATTCTGTTCTGTATAGCTTTATGGTTAGTGGCCATAACAAGACAAATAGTGTACCTTTCCCAATACTAAAACTGTGCACATCTGTTTATTAAATGCTGCCTGTTATCATGAAGGTAATCATTTTGTACATGACTATATATTTTGATTCCTAATGCACTTTACGTCTTCCTCGTTTTATTTACAGAAGTCACTGAATTGAACACAGCCAGTACCAATGAGATGAACACAGAAATGACTGACAGTGCTGCTACTGTTTCCGAAGCCCCTCACCCACTACTGGAGGGAAACAAAAGAACAGACTTGGATATTCCTACCCCCTGCATACCTTCTCCATCACTGCATATGGAAAAGGATGAAGATGGCACAGATGTGACTGATACCAAGACCAGCAGAACTGACAAGATAAGGACCGAAATTGTAGAACAGGATGTTATTCTTCCAGACACCCCTCCCTCAGTATCTGACAGCACAGAAATAACAGACCAGATGGCTGTTTCTTGTCATACATCTCATCTTCTCGCAGAGTGTGGGTCATGCGTGGAAAAGGATGTGGCCAGCACAGCAATGGATGGTATGTTTTATTTCATGCATTGTATTTTACTAATTGCAAGATTCGCTGATTGGACAAATTATACATTGACTCTTATGAAGGTGTGTGTGTGAATATGTATGTTTTTGTGTGTGTTTATATGTATGCAAAGATGTAAATATATGTACATGTATAATGTCTGCATATGTAAATATCTGTCACTGATATATATATATATATATATATATATAGAGAGAGAGAGAGAGAGAGAGAGAGCACTATCACTACAGATATACATATATTTACATGTGTGCATGTTTTAATAATAAAATGGGAATGTATTGTTCTCCCAAAAATCTGCAAGTCACAATTAATTTTTTGTAATACTCAAACTTTGCTATACATTTTTCACATTGAATATTATTACCAAGACATATGCTTTATACATGGCTATATTTTTTGCTAACTGATGAACATTCTCATTCACAGAAGTGAACTGCAGAAGCGCAGATGTGATCATTGAAACAAGCACAGAGACTAATGACAGATCTGAAGTTGTTCCATCTATCTGTTCCCAACAAACAGTAATGGTAGACACACCTGAAAGGAATGCTGATTCTCACACCCCTTGTCCTCTGTCAGAGTGGGAATCACCCCTGGATATGGAACAGAATGATACAAGAAACAATGGTATGTCATGTTTCATACATGATCTTTTACTGTGTGCAGACTTTGGTAAACAAACTCTACAAAGATATGCGTGCTTATGTTTAAATATATAAGTATTTGTCTCACCAATGTTCCTTTCTCTGCCTTTCTCATCATGTTCACAGAAATGATTTTCTCTAACACAGACAAAAGTGATACAGGGAGTACAGACGATAATGACCAAGATGATGTTTCTCCTACTCCTCCAACCTCGAAGAAAAAGTGTGGAAAGTTTAGAAAAATGTTTATGCTTTGTAGAAAATTTTTTCTGCCTTTCAGTAGTTCTTGTTTGAATAAAAATTGATGTTCCTGTGATGAAACCTTCCAGTTGTGCTCATTTATTCTTTGCAGTTATAAACACTGAGTTATTAAACTCTGTTGTATTGCTGTAAAATGTCAAAAATAACGAAATAAATAATTGCCTCCATTTAATGAGACTGTGGTATAAGTCTGTATTGGGCTGGATATATGAGAAAAGAAGTTACAAAGTTACATATGTTTGAAAGATCACTTCATGGGACTTTTGGCTAAGATCAAGTGTGTGTGTGTGTGTGTGTGTGTGTGTGTGTGTGTGTGTGTGTGTGTGTGTGTGTGTGTGTGTGCGCATACGTACTCATGCAAAATTTTCATGAATAAACTATAATAAGAATTTGTTAATGCAACAAACTGCCAGTCTTTAATGTTGCCATGGTGGAGAAAGATGTCTTTCAAACAGCAAATTATTTGAAACAAAGTTGAGATATCACTGAGCCTTGACAAAGACAAAGCATAATTTGTGTTGAAATAGGAATACGTTTTTAGTGCATTAGATAAAATGGAATTACTACAGTACTTCAGGAAATTGAACGATCCATACTGCCTTATCAAGTGTTGTTAAATAGACCATACATTTCAGATAAAGTTTATATAAAATATGTAGAGAATATGGTTGTCTGCTTTCGGATTCACTTTATAATCTCGAAATGCTGAAAGGTCAAATTTCAGTACATATCAAGGCCATAAAGTCGAATCTTCAAAATAGTGAAAGTACATAATTGCGAATCCGGCTAAGTTGAATTTGCAGTTATGGCTTCACGTTACGTAACATGTAGGGTATTGTGTGGATGATGTCTGGTGTAGTGTGTGGATGTAGGCAGAATTTAAGGTATGTGTGTGTTTTGTAAGGGCTTTGGGTAGGTGTTTGTGAGTGTGTTTGTAAGTTGTACGTGTGGGTTAGGGTAGGCAGGTAAAAGTATGAGTGTTTAAGTGTTGGATGTGGTGGTGTTTGTATATGTGTGATATGTGTGTGTGTGTGTGTGTGTGTGTGTGTGTGTGTGTGTGTGTGTGTGTGTGTGTGTGTGTGTGTGTGTGTGTGTGTGTGTGTGTGTGTGTGTGTGCGCGAGGGACTGTAGAATCTCTGGGTGTGAGTTTACTGTCTTTTTCTGTTTGTGCAATCTCAGAGTTAGTATATATAAGTAGGGGGGTGTGGGTGGTGCAGCCCCCACATGGGGGGTGCAGTGGGTTTTGCCCCCTGTTGATATGTAGTGTAGGTTTGTAGATGTGTGGTGTTATGTTTGTGTATTTTTTTTTGTAGTGTGGGTATTGTGGTGTGGTGTATGATGTGTGTTCTCGATTTGAAGTTTCGCTGCTTTGGGCTGTCGATATTTTGTGGATTCAACTTTATGGTCTTGATATACTAAAATTCAACCTTTCAGTATTTTGAGATTATAAAGTGAATCCCTGCTTTCACCTTTCTTGCTTTCATTGGTTGTTGAATTGTTATCACAGTTTATAAGCAAAAATAAAAACATCAAAGCTTTTGACAACATAACTCATTATCAAGATTTTGATTATCTGCAGTCATTTTATTACCATTTTAAGATCTCTAAATCAACATGAATTAATTGTCTTTTAGTTATTTGTAGAGCAGATAACTGAGCTAAGATATAAAGTTAATTTAAAATGTAACAATCGCTATTAATGTTCAATATCCCCATGTCAGTTTGTTTGTCTTTTCCCGGTTAGGGGTCGTCACAGCAGAATTCCGGTCCGCTAATGATTGGCAGTAGATTTTCTATGGTGCCGAGTTGCCAGCCTGACACCCAACCTTCAGCAAAGGCATGCCCATTCACGCATGTCTTTTGGAGGCCACTCGACCGCAGGGAGGAGATGCAGACTCCACACAGAAGGCACTCCAGCCATGAATCGAACAGGAGAACCTCTTGCTGTGAGGCAACAACGCTATAGCTGTACCACCGCGGCTTTGCAATATCCCCATGTCAGTAAATATTTTAATTAATGAACATCTTCATTTTTGTAAAGTTGTAGGAAAACTGAGAACAAGTGAGACAACAGTCTCATCTATGCATTCCTTCTGAACAGAGAATTGTCATTGCATATCTTTTATTCCTTCCTAAATTTTGAAAAATATGGAATAAACCACTTTGAAAAATTGCATTCCATAGGAACTTAGAATTGCTTTACAACACTATGCACATTTAAAAAATAATGGAATTAATAACAGTCTGGCAGTTGACACAGAGATTAAGGTTGCAAGCATTAATTCCAATGGTAGAGGGTTTAATTCCCAAAGCCCTCATTTCCCTCCTGTGTGCCCTTGTACTAGTTCCTTAACCAGACATTGGTCCCAGGTTATCCCTGAAAAGGGACTGTGTATCCTGTGGACCTACCTAGTTAACAAATCAGATTATTAAAAAATAAAGCTGTCTGCCTTTTGTTCTGTGTTGTTATGCAATACAACATATATTCATTACATTTATCTTTGCATAAACAACTTACTTATATACTTCTCAATTAAAACTTTGTAAATACCTCTGGGATATATTTCTGTAACTTTCTGCACACACAAACACACACACACACACACACACACACACACACACATATATATATATATATATATATATATATATAGAGAGAGAGAGAGAGAGAGAGTAAGTTGCTTTTGTGTTGGGTTCTTGCTGAAAGGGATCCTTTAGGTAACTGTTTGATATTCAGGGACTCATTAGTGCATGTCCCAGAATATTGAGAGTAAATGACCAAAAATCTGGAAATACATATACTAAGCCAGGGCCATTTCTCTGAATATTCCCTTTTCTAAAAAGATATGCCCCAAGATTCAGCAAGCTCTGCATGATGTGCAAGAATAGTACAAGAGCTGCTGCAGGCAATATGGCTGCCGTGCGATCCAGGAATAAGCTCCCGGGGCATGCACAAGTGCTCCTGCACTAGTCCTGCATGGACACAGCCCCTGTATGCTAATTACCTCATTTGCTGGTAAAAAAAGCATGCAAATGAGCTGAATTAGTGATCCAGGAAGCAGACAGGCATCTGTGCAGGAATAGTGTAGACTGCAGAAATGTATTCAGCCAGTAGCTGAATACATTTCTGAAAACTACAAAATGGAGGCATGACAGCTCGTACAAATGCATGTATTAGAAAGGTTAGGCATGCCAAAGGCCAAATATATGGCCATAGGCATGAAAATTAATTTCAGAATTATAAAAACATTTTTTTCTTGACCGATTTTGGCCATTTAAGTGCAGGGCAGTAGTGCGCAAACAAGATCGGCCTGAAAATAATAAAAAAAGCTGGAAATACGCTTTTAAACCAAAATCATAATTTTGCCATGATAGTCAATGGCATGCATAACACAACAAGACCATGAAATAGTGGTTGCTAAGGGGGAAGGCTGAGTGTTGGTTTTGTAACCATGCATTAGCAGTCAATACTATGCAAATGAGGGCAATTATACTGAATCACAGATTTCCCCTCAGTGCTAGCTTGCACTCAACCATGTAGGTGCAGTAATACAATGGTGTAAGCCTAAGAGCTAGATGACTTCATAAAGGGGTGTGTCATGCATGCTGTAAACTTACTGGAGCTCTGTGGCCCGTGTTTGCCCTTAGCTAAGCACAGCTAAGGAAGGTGGTGTGTCTGAAGCTGCTTAGGAAATACCAGCTCCGTTCACATCTGAGCACTGGGTTTGGGTGGCGTTCCTCGGGGCTTAAACAGGAAGGCAGTGGGAAGGGAAAACAGCAGTAGGAAGGTAATCAAGGAAAACTAGCATAGCTGGCAGATGAAATGTATCAGAATCAGGCAGTTACACAGGGAGCAGCCCAGCCCAGCACACTACTATCTTCTTCTTCTTCTTCGTCCAGCACACTACTATAAACTATACAAACAACTGTCCCTCTGGTTTTTCCCACAAATTCTACACCACCGGTGTACATAAATGGGGAAATTTTACCTAACAAAAGCAACAAAATGATAAGGGCTGATTTTGCTCTCATAAATCAATATGTAGAAGAGGCTGAGGGTGGTGAGGATATGAATGCTGATGACCAATCCACAGTGAGGAGAAGGAGAAGAGTGTACAGACCCAGGGTAATCTACCAGGGGCCACATGAGCAGGAGATAGTGGAGCACTATAGGGTGGACAGGGACCTTTTACAGCAAATTGTTGAGTGGTGCCAGCCACGCCTCACACACAGAACCAGCAGAGGGGAAACCATCCCAGTGGATACCAAGGTATGTGTAGGCTTAAGAATACTAGCCACAAGTACCTTCCAAAGGCCAACTGGGGATATCATGGGGATCTCGCAGGCATCAGCATCCAGGGTACACCACCAGTTCCTGGATGCCATTTCAGAACATGCTGGTGAGCAGATATATTTCCACAACACCCGTGAGGCATTGACCAGCAATATGCGTCTCTTCTACCAAATAGCAGAATACCCTGAGGTAGTGGGTGCTATAGACTGCACGCACATACACATCAAAGCACCACCTGGTGAGTGGGGTAGGGTCTACATAAACCGCAAGGGTTTCTCCTCCATCAACTGCCAGGTCATGTGCGATGCCCAGGGCATTATAATGAATGTGTGTGCTGGCAGCCCTGGAATCTTTCACGACTCCCACATCTGGTATATGACACAGCTGTACCATAGATTTGCCAATGGGGACATCCCATATGGCCACCTAGTGGAGGATGCTGGTTGCGCACTGGAGCCGTGGCTGATGACACCCATCAGAAATGCACACACACCCCAACAAGAACTCCCTAATGAGGTACACGCACAAACCAGAAACATAATAGAGCATGTGTTTGGGATGATCAAGTCACGGTTCTGGTGCCTAGACATATCCGGTGGAGCCTTGCAGTACTCCCCAGCTACATGTACACAAATTGTCATTGCATGTGCCATGCTACACAATATGATCCTGCGGAAACAGCTGCAGCAGGAACAGCACAGTGCAGGGCCACACAGCCCCTAACCATTGCCAAGGCCAGCACAGGCACAGAGTGACTCAGAGGAGGAACAACCTCAGCTTGCCCCTGAAGGCAGAAGGAGGCGTGCCAAGTATGCCCAGGCTTTGGCAAAGAGGCAACGCATAGCACATACACTGACACGGTAGGAACCCAGGGAATTACACCTCTCTCTGACTCACACATACATTAAAAGGGATGCCAAACATGACACTACCTTTGCTTAACCATGTACAGGGAGTGTACTATGTGCATCTGACATAGTCAGCCCTCCAGCACCATCCTCAATACTGGCACAGCGACAAGGTAAGTCACTCTCATTATCAATTGCTGAATGGAGTAGTATGTTCTGCTACTTGTATCTATGGTACAGATGTGAGCATGCAAGGGAATTGGGTGGCTGAATGGGATGGCAACATATAGTAGACACCTATAGGGGCAGCATGAAATCCATAACAAATACTGGTGTAAACATAGTAGGCAGTACTAGACAAGGTGACAAATCCCACTGCAGGGCATGTGGTGGGCCAAATGTGTGTCCATAGGACACACACATGCATGTCAGTGAAGCTCACATACCCAACAAGAGTTTCAGCCAGCAGGACAGGTGTAGATGACCACAAAGAAAAGCTGTGCTAAGGCCTCTGACTGATGGCAATGGAGAACAGCCCCCCTCCAGACCTACACAGACAGACAACAACAGGTCAGGCAGTGGGATGTTAGTTCTGACGGGTAAGAAGTCTGAAACTGAAATGTTGGTCAATAAAACCTAAGATCTGTACTACACTGATATGCCTCTAGTCTGCATGATAGGTCAGAATACAGAATTAAATGGAAGCCAACAGAGTACCTGAAATTCCAGTACAGTCATAGCAAATGTTTACAGTTGTCAGGTGTGCCCCTCCCCCCACAATCCTATGTAGAAATGTAGTAACATGTTCTTGTGAGTATAATAACAGTGGAGCACAGATTAACTGAGCTGGCCAAATTAGCAGGATAGATTGTTGCACGTGTACAATATGCAGGGTTCTGTGTGTTAGGTTGTTGTGTGTTGTTTATTGTGTGAAAGTGGTCAGCATGTAGGCATAGAGGGTTGTGTCCCAGTGGCCAATGGCCAGTACTGTTGATGACAGGGCCAAGTTCTAACAACTGCAGTGCCAAACACAATGCATCCCAGCGAGACCCAATCCAGCAGTAATCCATACTAATTGTTCATATGTAATATCTGTCACCATCTGAAAGATGGACATGGCATGAATGTGGGCCCAGACATACACACAGTACACAGGTGGAAGTACCCTAGACAGAGTACATAAAATGTAACTGTCAACTGCACACACCTTTGGAATTGTACATACAGGTTAGCAGCACATTAGTTGTCTGTGTAGTATGGAATACTGATGTAGTCTGGCCAAACACTTGCAGACCACAAAAGGCACAGTTATGAAGTACTGAGAAACCACTGATGTCCCCACACAAGCCAGCATAAGGGGAATGACCCACGTATATCTGTGAGTCAGCTGCAAGTAGCTTCCATAGCACACATGCACTCAGCTTAACCCACCATCAGCCACAGGTTCCTCACAGGTCATATCCCTGCTGTTGGGAATGGGTACAATATGACCCCCACTTCTGTATGGGAATACCCACAGAATGCAGCATGCTGAAGAGGTGTCCCATGCAGGTGTGCCCCTAGCTGTAAGCAACACTCTGCCAGTATCCACACCAATGGATTAGTAAGGACAGAAACAATTGCCATTAACACCTTGCACACCTACTCTGTCACCCCAGAGGAATACAGTGGCTTGCAGCATGGGACTCTAAGAGTGACAGAAAGCACTGGTCTGCTACAGATGGCCTCCATCACTACCAAGTGCTTTACAGTCCTCTGTCAAAGGCCTGTGTCTCACCCGTACTGCCAATGTATGTTATCTCATGGAGTCCCAAATAACAACATAACACAGTCCACAGAACACAAATGCAAGGCCATGTCGACAAATCCCAGTAGCATGTCCACCGTGTCCTATTGCATGAACTGTGGACCATCCCCAAAATACTGCTGGGATGAAGTTATAACTTTAGGGATACTTATCAGATATCGCTTGCATAATGTTAGGAAGAGGATAGAATAACGGGGTGGGGGGGTAGCATGGATGCCAAAGGAATGTGTGAAGTTTGAAACTCTGATGTGTGCCCATACTATCTCTGCCTGCAAACACAGGAATGGGTGGCTACAAACCTGCTCATAAACAACAGTGTGAAGGGGTAATGACCAGATATATGAGCCCTGCCTCTGGGTAACCTGTGTGAATCTGTACAGCTGAGAGGTATGACCACGGCAGAATATGGCCATTCTGTCACATCGATAGATTACAAGCATGGGATCCTCAGCCACCACAGTACCAAGGTGCTGAACCATTTACACAGACCCATCAGCAAGTGTCTGCAGCTCCCCCTCCAGAATGGCATGATTGTGCAAGAATATGTAGGCTGCAGACCACAATACCAGATACAGCTTAATTAATCTTGTATTCCCCCGGAAATTACTGCAAGCAAATACGTATATCTGTCAGTAGCTGATGACATAATACATCACAATGTAAAACAGTACATATGTCTAAATATCTCTGCTAACACCAAAACCATGTAGCAGAAGCAGCACAGACACAGTTAGTTACAGTATCCCACTATCATTTGCCCATTGTGACTCCATATTGTCAACCTATGTACAGAGATATCCTGCAGAAACAGGTTGCTAGCTGTAGGTGTAGAACACAAATGCCTGCACTGGAGTACAACCTACCTGGAATGGAGTCACACATTCAGTACAGAAGGTCATACTGGGCATGCTCTCACACTTAGAGAAATGAAGCCCATGTCTGACAACAAAATACAGAAGTGTCATACTGGGCATGCTCCCTCTAGAGAAACAAAGCCCATGCCTGACAACAAAATACAGAAGGGTCATACTGGGCATGCTCCCACACTTACAGAAATGAAGCCCATGTCTGGCAACAACAGTGGACTATACATATCTGTCAGTCACAGATGTCTGTGCACACACTCCACATTGCACACCAGTCATGCTTTGCACACACATCGGATAGGAATACACACATATATCCAAGGACAACACACTATAATAGGTCAAACATACACAAACAGAGATGTGGGGAAGAGAAAGAGAGACAATGACAAAGCTCCCCATCATGAGGTCTGTCCCACTCACCACACATTCAGTTGGCTAATATCACATGATGTGCCAATGTCTATCACTGTAGACATTTGCTTCTGGTAGCCCTCAGCACTATAGTGTCTCTGGTGCTTGTGATAACTGCGTAACATGACAGTACAAGTCATTATTCGTCTAACAGTCATATACACACTCCTGTCAAATGTAAAGTTGTGTGTGACTGAGTGTTGTGTGTGTGTTTCCAGAGGAATGGTTTATGGCCCATTCACACACACTGCACTCCCCATTGCCCTAGTTTAGCTAGCCTGCTGATGTAAGTCACCTTGAAATATCCCTTTGGACAAGGGTCATCCCTATAAGCTCTGTGGCATGTGCAGTAACTGTGTAATGCTATAATGTGATGCACTAGTTCAGTAGGAGTTCTAATCCCTGACATGGCAACTTTGAAACTCTGTGTGTGTGTAGGGATCAATGCTTTTGAGCCCATTCACAAGCACTACACCTCCCATTGCCCTACTTTAGCAAGCCTGCTGATGTTAGTCACCTTGAAATACCTCCTTGGACAAGATTCAGCCCTGTAATCTCTGTGGCATGTGCAATAACTGCATAATGCTGTAATGTGATGTACTAGTTAGGTGGGAGTTTTAATTCCAGACACAGCAACGGTGAAACTGTGTTTGTGTGTGTATAGGGATCAATGCTTTTGAGGCTATTCGCAGTTACTACACCTCCCATTGCCCTACTTTAGCAAGCATGCTGATGTCAGTCACCTTGAAATACCTCCTTGGACAAGATTCAGCCCTGCCAGCTCTGTGGCAAGTACAATAACTGTATAATACTGCAGTGTGATGTACTAGTTAGGTAGAAGTTCTAATCCCAAACATTGCAACTGTGAAACTCTGTGTGTGTGTGTGTGTGTGTGTGTGTGTGTGTGTGTGTGTGTGTGTGTGTGTGTGTGTGTGTGTGTGTGTGTGTGTGTGTGTGTGTGTAGGGATCAATGATTTTGCAGCCATTCATAGACACTACACCTCCCATTGCCCTACGATAACAAGGCTGCTAATGTCATTCACCTTGAAATTCACCTTTAGATAAGGGCTAGCCCTATAAGCTCCATCCCACATGCTATAACTGCATAATGCTATATTGTGATGTACTAGTTAGGTAGGAGATCTAATCCTAGACATGGCAACTGTGAAACTCTGTGCATGTGTGTGTAGAGACTAACGCTTTTGAGGCCATTCACAGTCACTACACCTTCCATTGCCCTACTTTAGCAAGCCTGCTGATGTCATCTACCTTGAAATATACCTTTGGAGAAAAGCTAACCTGATAAGCTCCGTAGTGCTAAATGCGGAACAATGAAATAGCAATAACTACATAGCTATTGGTTTGAATCTCATCAGTGGCAAGTATGTGTACCTTAACGTTTTTGTCCCTATTTACAGCCAGTGCACATCTTAGAGCCTGACTTTAGCAGTCCTGCAGATATCATCCACCTTACAAGTAGCTGTTGCGCAGTCTATACCATGTCAGGTCAGTGGTGCATGTGGTAAATGTGTAACATAATAGTCTTTGAAAAGTAGTTAAAGGTTTGAACCTCACCCCTGGCAAATGTAAATGTGTAATTAGGGTAAAGTTATTTTTGGGATCTCTCACCCACTACATCACCCAATGCCAGTATCTACAAGGGCTGGTGATGTTCCTTACCTTAGAAGTACCTTGGGACAACATCCATCCAATAAGCTCCGTGGCGAATGTGATAAATGTGGCACACTGTAATGGCAATACATAGCTAGGTAGGGTTTGAATCTCAATACTCGCAAGTGTGTGTTTTTCATCAGTATCCTGTGTGGAGGTTGCTGTGATTGTATAATGACAGGATTCATTGTGGGGTGGGTTTTGCTAATTTATTATAAGGTGAAGAACAAATTGCCGCTTTACCTCCTAAAGTATCCTGTAGCAAACAACAGTTCCAAACTTGCAAAAAGTAACTAAACAGGATACACCACGAGAGCACTTGCTTCTTCACAAACTTTCTTTATTCCAAACGATAACAAACACAAGAATGAGCGCTTTCGCGTGCTTCTTGCACGCTTCTTCAGATACAAATTTCATTATTTATGCTTGTTCCTTTTATATCAGTCAGTACTACCAATTATTGTTATAATTGAGCAATTACTCAATTGAGCAGTTAGTTAATTAACAGGAAAAGCTTTTAGCTTACTAAGAGATATCAATGCTGTGCATTTGACTCCTGCCCCGGTTACTTAGTTTGACTTCTATTCTCCATTTATTGCTTATTTGTCATGATAATTCTTCAATATAAAATAATCATAAGTATCTTCTGAAGAACCAATCTGATGTAAACTATGGTAAAACCAATGACGGAAATATCAGAGCAATATATTCTCTGGTGGCTGAAGATTAAAATACATCTTGCTTTTCATGCATTTAAATAAAAAACATTGCTTATACATAAAACATATAAATATATATCTCGTATCAAATAAAAACTTCCTTCTGGATGTGCATATAAGACGGAACAGTACACCGTAAATCCTGTTTGTGCATATAAATATACCTTGTTCAAAAAACTAAAATGAAATGAGATAGCATATAAACTTCCTACGAGATATACACATTAAATGAATCAATAAATAAATAAATATATAAATAAACTGATGCCACTGGACTGAAAATGCATCTATGTGTTTCCATCATGACTAATCACTGACTTCATATCCAGGGTTCTGTTATAAAATCACAGTTTTATTCTCGTGTCTTGTTTGGGATTCTGTGTAAGCTCTGTGTTACATGAATCTACTCTTATTATCATGTTTGCTGTTAGATCTCGTTGGATGTTTACCGAGAGTATCTTGTTTATTATTCAGTGTTTGGGTAAATAACACATCTAAAGTTAAAAGTTAAAAACTTATGTCCATTTAAAATTAAGAGTGGCTCAAAGCTTCCTTGCTTTTATCAATTTTCGGCGTTCACTGTTATATGTAAATTCATCTATTAAATTTGAAGTAACTATATTTAACTTAAATTCTAGTTAAAATAAATAAGTGTTCATGGTAATCTCGTGTTGTATATTTCTGCTCTATTTGAACGATATTATGTTAATTAAAATAAGAGACATATATTTCTCCTATCCTATTTAATGTTATGTAATTCTCATTATTGTAACATCAGTTTGATTAATACTAAAAATTCAAAATTGATGTATAAAAGAGAATAATAAAGTTAAATTTATATCAAATGTGACCAAAAACATATAAAAAGTTAAAAATCTGTATATGAAAAATCATGAATATAAAATAAACATGTCAAATATATCAATCATCTTGCAGTTAATGTATAAACATATTGCTGTGAACACTGATAAACTGAATATAGTTCTATCGTGTTTTCCATAGTTGAATGAAATCAATATAAGACATATTTATATGGAATATGTAAAAAACATAAATTTGTAAGTCACTATATAACTTCCCATATACTAATCACCCATTTTATCAAAAAACTTTAAACAAGCTATTCAAACTTCATTCTAATACTAGCCCAAATCTATATGGATATAGATGGCTCAGTCGTTCAAAAGAACCCATTGGTTGATCTGTTTAAAAGTTCCCATCTTCGATAAAATGAAAAATGATGAATAAGTGACTCTCATATACATTCTTTAAGATTTCAACCCTTCTGGTGCACATTCTTACATTCTTATCATATCAAAACAATTCATACTACTTAATGGAATCACGTTGTTAGGACCTTATTCAACCCAACGATTTCCATTATTATCAGGTTCTCGAAGTGTACATATTTTGATGAACATTCAGAGTATACATGGTGAAAACTATATAAATATGCCTGTTATTGAGAAGAAGTAACATGTAACTAGCTACATTATTCTAAGAATGGTTTAACTGTGACATAATTATTAATTCCTGGGTCTCTGTGTGCCCCTGACCTGAAGATCCACTCCATCTCTAATCTCGCTAGGGCATTACTGTTGTCACCCATCCTAGGACTGATATGTAAAGTTTGTAAAACTCTAAAATTAAAATAGTGTGTGGGATTTAGAGTTACATGTTTGGCCAATGCGTTCAATTTGTGGTGTTTACGAATGTCATATATATGATTGTAAATGCGCTCTCTCAGTCTCCTCTTTGTGAGACCAATATAGAAGGCTGGGCAGAGAGCGCAGTTGGCCATATATATTAAATTCTTGGTATTACAACTCGTCTGTACCCTTGGTGAAAAGTAGAAGTGTCCATGTGGATGTTGGTATTCTTGTATAGTAGTAATGTATTGGCACATACTACAGTTCTTACATGGATATGTCCCTGGAGTACCGGTTGCGCCAACCTGGATATGAGCATTCTTATGTAGTTTAGCAGAAAAAATTGTTTTCAAATTATCACAGGTGCAAAAAACAAAACCTGGTTTTTCACCTACTATTGCCCTAGTGTCATCTGTAATAGTGAGAATATTCCAATGTCTATTTATGACCCTCCTAATTTCATTAATGTCATTCGTATATTTCAAAATAAGATTAATCTTTTTATTCTGTGTGTTGTATGTTGCAGAGTGTTCATCTTCAAATCTCTTCTTTCCTCTATGTTTTTCACGGCAACAACTGTGTGCCTCCTCCTCTCTATTCTCATCTGGTATAATGTTGCGTCTTGTCTCTTTAATTAGCTTGCTATTATATCCCCTATCCATGAATAGCCTTTCCATCTTGTCTGCCTCTATTCGTAATGTGGCCGGGTCCTTGCATATTCTAGCAAGCCTCCAAAACTGTCCCTTCATTATTCCAGAGAACATGAACCTAGGATGCATGCTGCTGTATTCTAAGATTGTGTTCCTCCAACATGTCTTTCTAAATAACTTAAAAGATAATTTATCTTCTATGTCATAATATAAAGTTAAATCTAAGAAATTTATCTCACTATAGGAGTATTCGTATGTAAATTTCAGAAATGTGGTTGTTCCCTCCAAATAATCTACAAAGCCTCTCAACTCATCAATGGTGCCATCCCATGCCAGCATCACATCATCAACGAATCTCTTGTACATACGTATCTTGTCCATCCATGGGCTATTAAATATATGTTTCTGCTCCCAGCTATATAGTACTAAGTTAGCATAGGAGTTTGCGCATGGGGTGCCCATAGCGACACCCCATGTTTGCAAATAGTACTTACTATGAAACATAAATATATTGCAATTCAATACCAATTCCAATAATTGGCCAATTAAAATCTGCCTGTCTCTGGAGAAGCCACTCATGGCAACCATTACCTCCCTCACAGCCTGTGTACCATACTCATTAGGAATACACGTGAATAAATCACGAACATCTAATGTAACTAAGAGTAATTTCCCATTCCTTTTTTCTAGGAGGTCAAAGGATTCTAAATCTTTTAATAAATGCTGTGTGTCTCTAAGAATAGTGTGAATTTTATTCACTAATGGCCTCAACATTTTTTCTAAAAATGTTGAGATATTATATGTCGCCCATTGTCTACCTGACACTATAGGTCTCATGGGCATCGGTTCAGCTTGTTTGTGTATTTTCGGCAAGCCTTTTAACACTGGTATAAGTGGTTCTTCTATATAAAGGAAATCAAACATTTCTTTACTAACTTGTCTGCACATCAGGATGTCATACAACTCATCTCTTACATTCTTGATAATGCTCATCACTCCTTCTAATGTTAGTTCTTTATAAGTGTCATTCTGAGCTAAAGTGGCTTCTATAGTGTTTATATATACTGCTCTATCTAAGAGCACCACTCCTCCCCCTTTGTCAGCATTGATTATTAATATATCTTCATTTTGCTTCAAATTCATCAAAGAATCATATTCCGCCTTTTCTAGGTTAAAGAATCTATTTTTAACGTGTCTGGTAGCATACAAGTTATATATATCTTTCTCGCACGTTTTTACAAAACATTCCACATTGAATGGCAAAATCGGGGAGAAGGTGCTTTTGCGCTTAAAACTGGTGTCAACAATTTGCGCCTGATTCACTTGGTTTTTAAAAAACATTCTTAAAGCTACTTTCCTAGCAAACAATCTTAGATCAATCAATGTTTCAGACAGTTTACTATATTGTGAGGGCACATAATTCAGCCCTCTATTCAAGAGTGAAAGGTCAGATACAGACAGATCATATTTAGAAAAATTAAATACCAGTAAAGTCAGTTCCATTTCCTTTTTTGTTGTTTCTCTTGCCTGTCTGCTGAAAACTTCCATTTCCTTGGGCCTCGGCTCACTGATCTCCCTCTGGTTAATGTATTCAGCCTGATAGGAAAAGGGGCATCCATGTCCCTGATAGGTGCCGCAGTTTGTTTCCTAATGGTCCCTACCCTGATGGAATCATCTGTGGGATGTAATGCTAACTGGTTGGGTGGCGGTGTTGATTCGTCAATGTTGCCAGTCAGTGCATCATTTCTAGTGTGGAAAAATGCTCCTGTGTTGTTTGTAGTTGTAGTTGTGGGCATCCGACCTGAAGTACTTGCTTCTCCGGTATCCGGTTGCCTTTGTTGCGAGCGGTAGTGACGTTCAGTTTGTGTTACATTATTGTCTGTCATTTTCGGCCAAACAAAGATGTTCCCCAATCTGAAATCGTGCACATCTCTGGTCAATTTCTTTTGTTTAATGCCTCTCAGTTTCTCACCATATAGATTCACTTGTGTAGATATATCATTGAGCTTCCTAGTAAACACGTCACCATTGAACCTCTCGGTTATCGCTTGATATGCTGCATCAATATCTTTTTGGATATCAGTTTCTAACGGTTCAAAGTATTCTAATAACAGGTGTATATATTTATTGCTCAACTCTAAGTTCAAATTTTGCCATTTTTTCAGGAGATCCGGATATTGTTGCCCGTAGGTCGGCATGCACAGCACGCGCATGCCTCTCGGGACTACTTTGAAATTCAAACATGCTTGTAAATGCTTTCTCTGCCATGACAGTCTTTGAATTTTGTATAGGTTGTTCTCTAGATCTCTCAGTAATAAATAAAAGTCACTCATATTTTTATCCGGTTCATTTCTCCTAAACATATTGTCAGTAATTTCTGGAAAGTCTAGGTTCAATAGTGGGTTACCTTTAGTTGGTAAGAATGCATCTAGACCCAATGGACCCAATCTGTTGGTCGGGTTGTAATCCAATTCAATGGTTGTGTTCTCCATAGCGTGGAGGTGGCAGCAACAAGGATCAAAAATTATCAAAAGGTGAAAAACAAATTGCCGCTTTACCTCCTAAAGTATCCTGTAGCAAACAACAGTTCCAAACTTGCAAAAAGTAACTAAACAGGATACACCACGAGAGCACTTGCTTCTTCACAAACTTTCTTTATTCCAAACGATAACAAACACAAGAATGAGCGCTTTCGCGTGCTTCTTGCACGCTTCTTCAGATACAAATTTCATTATTTATGCTTGTTCCTTTTATATCAGTCAGTACTACCAATTATTGTTATAATTGAGCAATTACTCAATTGAGCAGTTAGTTAATTAACAGGAAAAGCTTTTAGCTTACTAAGAAATATCAATGCTATGCATTTTACTCCTGCCCCGGTTACTCAGTTTGACTTCTATTCTCCATTTATTGCTTATTTGTCATGATAATTCTTCAATATAAAATAATCATAAGTATCTTCTGAAGAACCAATCTGATGTAAACTATGGTAAAACCAATGACGGAAATATCAGAGCAATATATTCTCTGGTGGCTGAAGATTAAAATACATCTTGCTTTTCATGCATTTAAATAAAAAACATTGCTTATACATAAAACATACAAATATATATCTCGTATCAAATAAAAACTTCCTTCTGGATGTGCATATAAGACGGAACAGTACACCGTAAATCCTGTTTGTGCATATAAATTAAATATATTTCCTGTTAATTAACTAACTGCTCAATTGAGTAATTGCTCAATTATAACAATAATTGGTAGTACTGACTGATATAAAAGGAACAAGCATAAATAATGAAATTTGTATCTGAAGAAGCGTGCAAGAAGCACTGAGCCATTCTTGTGTTTGTTATCGTTTGGAATAAAGAAAGTTTGTGAAGAAGCAAGTGCTCTCGTGGTGTATCCTGTTTAGTTACTTTTTGCTAATTTATTATACTGAGGACCTACTATATGTCACAATGTCCACTTTACAAGCACAACAGATGTCAAACAGTAGAAAGGCCTGTGTAGACAATCTGTAGCCCTACATGTGACATTATGGATCGGTGAACAATATAGGCAACCCTTGCATTACCCAGAGAATACTCTCCACCCATGTCTCATATACAAGCACACTTCACTAGGCAACAACCACTATATTGGTAGTTCCCTGCATATCGCCCACAGATAGTAACCACGGTGTGATTGCAGTGCCTGTTGACCACAACACTGCCACTGACATCAGAATGTATTGTGATGTGCAACATCTCCTGACTGAGTGTGTGTTATCTAGCAAGTAAAAGAACATGGCACCCTGTCCATCACTACAATAGGCAAATAATTGCTTACAGTGGTCCTTTGCTATATTCCCAACTGGACGCCTGCAACAACTGTAGAGTCTGCAAATGTAACCCACAAAGGGAATACCATGCCTTATACACATGCCCTGTAAAGACAGATGCCACTAACTCCACTGAATACCTGTATCATGCAGTCAATGTTGGATGCAGTTATGACCTCAGTTCCATAGCCAGGTCTCACCACATGAGGTCAGGAATGCCACATCAGATGATAACAATCTGTCCACACAACATGCCTCAGAGACCCCAGGCATACTTCCACATGTCGCAGAACATGCATGTGGGATATGTGCACAACCCAGACACTGTCCATGTTATGGAATATAGATCACATACATGGCAAGTATTGCACAGCACTGGCCACCCACAATAGTAACCCAGATGAGTGGATGGTGACTACAATACCCACCTGTGTGGGGCAATCCATGGACTACACCCCTGAGCCACACTGGAGACCATTGTCATGTGGCCTGATGCCAAGGTATTCCCTTTGTCTAGCCTTGTACAGCCTTCTGGCATGGTCAACTACTGCACACGTCTGAAGCAATGAACCCATGCATGTCAGTACTGGCAAGTGTGTGTGTGTGTGTGTGTGTGTGTGTGTGTGTGTGTGTGTGTGTGTGTGTGTGTGGAGATTAATGATTTTGAAGCCATGCACATTGACTACACCTCCCATTGCCCTACTGTAGCATGCCTTCTGATGTCAGTCACCTTGAAATAACCCTTTGGCCATGTATCAGCCTGATAAGCTCTGTGGTGCACATGATAACTGTATAATACTGTAGTATAGCAAACTAGTTGGTTAGGAATTCTAAAACTGACCCTGCCAGCTGTGATAATGCGTGTGATTGCCTGAGAGAGTGTGGTTGTGTCTTCTTTGACACCTGTTTTATGGACAGTCACATGTACTACACTTCCCTTATCCCTCCTTTAACACTGTTGCTGATGTCATTTACCTTCAAAGATTCCTTTGGACGGCTCTCCAATATGTAAGCTCCTTGGCAAGTGCAATAACTGCATAACAATGTTATAGCAATACATAGTCAGGTAGGGGTTTGAAACTCAGTGTGTTATCAGTGCCCTGTGTGGGTGTTGGGGTGATTGTGTAATGACAGAGTCCATTGCAGTATGGGTTTTGCCACATTACATTGAGGAGCTACATGTCCCATTGTCAAAATTACAAGGCCAAAATTTTCCAAACATTGTAGAGATTCTAGTCAACAATCCTCAGCCATAAATGTGTACAGCCATGTGCAGTTACCATGTGACAGTATGGATTAGTACACAATATAGGTAACCATCATAATGCCCAGATACCACTCTCCACCCATGGATCATACATAAACATGCTTGGCTCTTACTCTCCTACTCCATTCCTTTCTTACTTTGTCTCTGCCTGTCTCTTTCACTACCTCTCTCATGGATGTGGAAAAGTACACCTGCTTTGCTTAGGCAGAAGCTTGTGTTTTGCAAGTGATGATCATGATCAGCTGATGGCCTGTGCATGAACTGCAGTTCCCCACTAGCTGATTGCATGTGGAACAGCTGTGGTAACATTCCTATAGCCATGGAAACACACTCCTATAACTAAGCACTTCATGTGGGTGTTGGCCCTTTTCCTTCACTGTGAGCAGGACTTCATGTGGGTGTTTGACAAACAGCATCACAGAGGGTGGTTGGATATACCTCTTACAACATACACTGTGGTGCAGGCCAACAAACAGGAGAGGGATGCTCCAGACATGAGGACATAATGTAAGTATTGCTGTTCTACATTTGAAGTAATGTTGGTTTAGCAGGGTTTGTGTGGATATGGCTGTTCTACATGATTTAATATCTGTCATGACAGTGTTATGTAGTTGGGGAAACTCTCACCTGTAGGGCTATCTGCAGACTAGGCAGTGTTTGGAGTCTTACATGTGTTGTGTTACTCACACATTTCGTATCTTTAGAAATGCAGTAGCATACTCTGAGGATTGCAGTCAGTACATGGTGACAGCCATGTAAGTTACTGACTTCATATCTTTCAGAAGACATATGTCTCAGTAAACCCTGTTACACCAGTAAATGTATGGGTTTATCACAGCAACATGTCAATATTGGCCCTGTGTTTGTGCGTCCAGCCACAACTCTGTCAACCTTTGTACATATGTGATGCAGTAAGAGGTGTATATGTTCAGTACATCATTATTTACTGACATCATACCTGATAACAAGCCAGTGAGATATCCGACTGCTAGACATGTTATGTATAGTAGGCCTTATATTTGAGGACAAAACCTGGACATTCTGTTGTAGTGTGTACAGTACTGAGGTCTGTGTACTTATGGTGATTGTCAACAGAGTGTGTATTGTGAATATGTACTCTGGCCTGTGTACAGACAGTGGTAGATGTCATTGTTCTTGGTCCTGTTCTATGTGATGTTGTATGCTGCTCCAGTGTATGATACCCTATTGGCATACATGTTTGTAGGGCCAGACTGACATGTCCCATACCACAGTCAGGGACACTGTGTATTGGCCCAGTATATGTAGGGTTAGTGTCTGAGTGGCACATATGAGGATGGTGTTGTTTACACAGTCCATCTACTGTAATATTAAGTACGCTTACCATATGTGACTATGACTGTGTTCAGATTGGTTGTGGGTATGCACTTTCACACAGGTGTCTCTTACTCCATGCTGTTCCATGCCTGTACAGCCTGCTATATTTGTACATGTCAGTGTCAGATGTGACTTCCCACACAACATTTCTGTTAAGATAACCCCTGTTACAGTAGCAAAAGTCTACATTTATATCTGCAATACGTACATGACATCCCCTTACACTAAGAGGTTGTGACTATTGGTGCTGAGGTATGACTCCACTACATGTTATAGACATATGTTATACATATATATATATATATATATGTATGTATATATATATATATATATATATATATATATATATGTGTGTACACACACACACACACATATATATATATATATATATATATATATATATATATATATATATACACACACACACACACACACACACACACACACACACACACACACACACACATATATATATATATATATATATATATATATATATATATATAGATATATATATATATATATATATACATATACATATATATAGGTTATAGGTTCATAGGTATTGGCCCTAGGGCCTATACAAGCCTAGCCAAAAAGGTACCCTGGCTTTCGCCACCCAAGAAAATGATTTTCCTGTGCCCCTGTCAAGTAGAGCTACAGAAGTGATCCCGGGGGTGAATTTCCTATTACCCATCCAATCATTAAGATTTTTCTTGAAGAGTGCTAATGAGGAGCTCTGTTTGACATAGATAGGTAGTCTGTTCCAGGGTATGGGAAGTCTCTCGGACAGGAATCTATCCCTCCAGCATGTTCTGTTTATTGTGGTGACAAGGTTTAGGTCCCTAGAGCGTGTAGCTCGGATGGATTGGGGTTTCTTTAAGTGGAGCATGTCCAACAGCTCTGGGTTTGACATAGCTTTGAATGTTAGTTAGAGATCGTCTCTGAGTAGGCGATATGTGACCGAGTAAAGCTGGAGTTTTTTGAGACGGTCTGCGTAGGGCATCTGTTTGAGGCCAGTAATCCTCTTTGTGAGGTATTTCGTCGGCCTTTCCAGTTGTTGTAGATGTCTTGTGAGGTACATACCAAAACAGGCATTGTACTCTATTATGGATCTAATGAGTGATGAGTAGAGGGGAACAATGACCTCTTTTTTTCTGGATGAGAAACCTTTTGTGATGAGGTGTGCCACATAGAAGGATTTCCTGACCACTGTGGTGATGTGATTATCAAAGGAGAGGCTACTGTCCACCTGTGTCCCAAGGTCTCTTATCACACTTTCAGTGATAAGTAGACTACCGCCTATGTGGTAGTTCATAGGTACAGAGTTTTTATCAAAGGGGATGAGAATGCGCTTTTTGGCATTGATCTTGAGGCCATAGCTTTGACACCAGGCATCTGTCTCAGTGAGGCCCTTTTGCTGGATGTCCACATCATTAGGAGTTTTGATTATGGCTCCTAGTTTGTAGTCATCTGCGAACCTAGTTAGCCAAAGACCTTCTGTGTTGGCCTGTACTTCAGAGAAGTAGATACCAAATAGGAGAGGACCCAGGACTGAACCGTATGGTACTCCACTTATCACTGGTCTGAAGTCCGATTTGGAGTCTTTCACAGTGCAGGTTCTGTCAGTAAACCAGTTGCCAACCCGTCTTCTGAAATAGGGATGTATACCTAGTTTAGTGAGTTTATCTATAATTCCAGAGTGGGGGATGGTGTCGAATGCCTTGGCGAGATCTAGATAGGCTGTGTGAACCACCTTACCCTCATCTATGGCCTTGGTGATTGCTTCATAGAAGTCTATCAGGTTTAGGAGACATGATCTGCCTTTTACAAACCTGAACTGTGTGGGGTCCAGAGTTTGCAGATTTCCAATGTCTTTGTTTATGAGTTCCATGTCATGTCATGGTTCCCCCTTTGTGGAGTGGGATAACCGTCACGGTGCACCACCACCCCCCTCACACACACACACATATATTGGGAGGGTGTCTTAATGGCTAAGGTGTTTGCCTTACTAACACAAGGTGCAGGGTTTGAGTCTTACAAGGGATAATTGGCTAGGCTTAAAATGGCTCGCAAGGACAGTTAGCTTAGTACTAAACTATGAACCTATGGACCTATATATATATATATATATATATATATATATATATATATATATATATATCTATATACACACATATATTATATACATATGTATATATATATATATATATATATATAGATAGATATATATATGACCATATGTATATATATATTTATATATATATATATATATATATATATATATATATATATATATATATATATATATATAAATAAATATGTGTATGTATATGTATACATATATCTACATGTATATATATATATATATATATATATATATATATATATATATATAGAGATATATATTTTATATATATCTATATATATATATATATATATATATGTATATATATATATATATATATATCTATATATATCCTTATGTGTGAACATGACTGTTGCATATACCTTCCCAGATGTATCACACCATATTTATCTGATATATATATATATATATATATATATATATATATATATATATATAATACTTGATTCAACACTAATATCACTAACAAGTACTATACAAATGTAGAAGTCAGAGCAATTGTTCACCACTATTCCATATGTGTACTGACAGATATATTGGAAAAAACAACAAATGTCTTCATAGCTGTAATGTCTAGTGGTTAACTGCTCTGACTATAGTGTACAGGGCCCTTGGTGCAAGGGCTGTTTATTTTGTTGCTAGGCAGAACAAGGACTGCTGGACACAGAGTGGTTAAGGCAGTTTTGCGCAGCTTTAAGTGGTTTGTGCGGGTTTGTGTGATGGTAAGCGATGCTAATGTATGCTTACACGTATAGGCAGTTACACCGTTTCAGCTTTGCTTACCAGTGCGCAAATCTGCTTAACATTTATATTGCAGCAGTGCTGAAACCTGCTAAGCATGGCTCAGCCCTGGTAACCAGTGATCACATTCCAGTCTAATGAAATAGCAGGGTAATGATATCTTTATTAAGTGTATTTTATTCCATGTACATAACATGCGCCTATATGCTGTCATTACAGTAGCAAGGGGTCTGAGTCTACTGTTTGAGACACCTGAGTATATATGGCTTGTACAACACTCTTTTCAGTTTGAATGTGTTACATACATGGGTAGTATCCCAGGTTATATGCAGTCACACTGGCATGTAGTGTATCATTACATTACTACTGTTGACAGTGCTTTCCCAAGTAAGAGTAGATTGCAGATTGTAGTACTGAAACCAAACACCCCTGCATGCAAAGATGGACTCTGAGTCCTTACTGTTGTGTTCTTGGTGTGTGAGCTTTGTGTTATTAAATATTTCCTACTGGATATTGATCTGACATGTGGATATTAACTGTAGACTAATGTGTGTATAGGACATGTCATCGAGGGCTGCTGTCATGTAGTAATGGCATACCTATCAGTGTCAGACATCTATCTGTCAACACATTCATCCTAATGCATAACCAGTTGGCTAGCTGATGTCTGTCTGTCCTCTGTACAGATGTGCAGATGTCAGGTATCCATCTTGGCTGCTTACAGGCAAACTATGCTTGAATGACAGTGGCATGTCTGCCCAGCTGTGTTATGAATGCCACAGCTAGGAATCCCCACCCTGTACACACCACGTGCCACGGATACCTCAACTACACTACCACAGTCAACAGAACATGCTTTGGTACAGGTCTCAATGACAGACACTGGCCATGTTATATAATACATGTTGCATACATGTCAATTGGAGCACCTCAATGGCCCTCTGCAAGAGTCAACCAGATGATTGGATGTTGCATTTAACTATCCCCTGAGGATCACTCCATTGGCATCAGTTGATAGATGTCCTGTTGGCAAATGGCAGGTGGCATGATACCACTGTACCCACATCCCCTACTCTTTCCATCTCTCCATGGACAATATCCTGGTATACACCTATGAACGCCTGCACCTATGGACTCCAGTGCTATCAAATGTGTCAGTGTGCATTACTGAGAATAACAGTGTCTCTGTGTTTGTAAACCTGCAGTTGATGATACCCTGAGGCCCTTCACACCCACTGCACCCCCCATTGCCATAGTTAGATATGGTTGCTGCTGTAATGGACATTACATATACCTTGTTACACTCTTCACCCTATGGGCTACCTGGGGCTTGCAGTACCAGCACAACACTGTTGTACAAATGGGTAGATAGGCATGGGTTACCCTCTGAGATCTGGCAAGTGTGTGTATGTGTGCAAGTGTGTATATTTGTAGGATACAGCATTCTGAGGCCACATTCTCCTAATACAATGCACCTTGCCACACAGTATAAGGGATAGTGATGTTGCTGACCATAAGAGAGCCATGACAAACCATCACCCTTCTATCCCTGTGATATGTGCAGTAGATGCATATTCCTGTAGTAGCACTCTTGAGATAGATAAGGGGTTGTATTGCAGTCCTGGTCAATGTGTGATGTTGGGTATGTCAGAGTATTATCATGGGTTTCGTTGAGTACAATATCCAAGGTGGGGTGTGGGTGCTGGGTATACTGTCTTTACACCATGGTACCCCCAATACATGTCCCAAGGTCCACTGTATGGGGACCACTGTCACCAACAACCATACAGGTAACTGATTACACTATCCAGCCCAATGATGCATGTGCTGTGTGCAACTTATCTGTAACAGAATGGACACACTGCCAAGGTAGTTAGCACTGACAAACCCAGGTCTCTCAGATGTGTGTATGAGTGTTATGTGTTTGTCAATGTGTATATAACAGTATGTCACACTATGTATTGTTCATAAAAACCAGTACATGCCCCATTACCATACTGTACAAGGCCTGGTGATGTTCTTCACTTAACATGTAACCTGGAACACACCTTATCCTAAAAGCTGTGTAGTGTGTGCAATTAAGGCCACACACATTAGTAGCACTACGTACCTAGGTAGGGATTCTAGTCCCAGTGTTGCCAAGTAAATGTGTGTGTGTGTGTATGTGAACGGATCTACTTCAATTTGCAGAATATACATGTCCCAGGAGGTCATCTGTCCAAGAACTGACTGGCAAATTCTAACATTTCACAGGTATCTTCTTGTGGAAATTCATTCCATCAAAACTAGTAGTAGATGTGTAAATGCCCTCTTTCCCATTGTGTATCTGTACAGCGATACTGGGGTCGGTATATATAGCTGGGTGTGGATCTTGTGGACACAGCCACCATCATTGTGGTTATTGTTGAGTGTATCCACCCACTTAGTTGGCTTTAATAATGTACAGTTCATGTTAACAGGTGAAGTAGTTGTCAATCACACTATCTGTGGGTCTACACCACCCCACACCCTCCAAAGGGTAGGGCTGTGCCACCCACACCAGCACACCTACGTTTACCAAGTTGAGGACTGCACTACATTGGGGAAGGGGACATATACCCTACCAGTACCATCGTCAATGACATTAAACTAGCAGACTGATTATTTCCCAATGTGATGTTGTGCCTACTCTGTCTTAGTGGAATTACATAGGCTATAATGGATTCCTTGCAAAAGTACACACATCCATGTGTACGGTATTCTCTGTGTATTGCATCAACACCAAAACCTCTGTGTGTGTGTGTGTGTGTGTGTGTGTGTGTGTGTGTGTGTGTGTGTGTGTGTGTGTGTGTGTGTGTGTGTGTGCGCGTTATATACAAACATGGGGTGTGTACCTCCCAGTAGACTTACCATTGTCCAATGTAGAAGGGCTGTTGACATCAGCCACCATGCACTCACCTGTATACACCCCTCAGACCTATCAGGCATGTGGCACATTCAGTAACTGTTATACAGACCTGTGACTTGTGTTCAGCTGTACCCAGGATATGGTACAGTCAAGGTGTCACCACAGTGCCTTACCCCTTGGAGGAAACAACAGCAGATCAACATTCTGCTGACACATAGACACCTACAACACAAATGGACCACAATCACTCAGTGTTAATAACAGCTATAATGCATTATGGCTGGACAGCTACACATAATGACATGTAAGCATTAAACTTTAGTGCTGAAAACATTTTACACAGCATTACATTGGTACACTGTAGTACAGTCACCCTGTGAATCAGAACCATATTAGCCTGTCCCTGCATCAATATTATGGATGACATGGATGTGGCACAGGCACAGGTATCATCATATGCACAGGTGTGTTATGGGTTTGCCAGAGACCTAGGCTGAGCCATTCGTGTGACATCATGTGTGTGTGTGTTAGGGGGTTTCATTATTAATTGGGCTGTGCAGATGTGGTGTGTGTAATTATGGGGTTGCCCTAGCTGTGTTGGTGATGTCTGTGTGTATGTATGCACACACTTCTGCCACGTGGCTGCCCTGTACAGGGGTTTGTTGGACAGCTGCAGTCTGTACCTGGCAGGATGTGCAATTCTCCATCTCCTGCCATGGACACGAGAACTGTGCCTGCCAGTGGTTCCACGGGCACCACCAGGTACAAGCCATGATATAGTACTCTCCCCTGATGATGACATATGTCCACTGGATCCGGGTCCCTCTTGGGACCAGCCAGGGCCACGTGCACATGGCGTGCTATGCTGTGGTGTGGACGGCACCCCCTGCAGTGCTGGGGCTGGTACCACCACTACTGGAGTGGCTCTAACTTCTTGAACATCATGTCGACTTCCACCTGTTGGTCTCACTGGCCTACGTCCTCGTGGCCATCACACTACTTCCACCATATGCTTAAGCACAGACATTCCATGGTCGAGGATTACCACAATCTCACCCAACCGTCTATCTAGGACCTCTGCAAAATAACGGTGGGCACCTGCAAGATCACGGATGTTGTCAATTGCAGCAGAATGAGTAGCCCTCTGCAGCCTCAGACCCTGTCTGGTTTACCGTTCCATATGTGCCTGTGCTTCCATGACATCCTGAAACATGCATCTGGTGACACCAGATGTGGTACTTCTGCCAGGGGCACAATGACCAGCAGCCCACCTATGAGCACCCCTGTACATCTACCTGTGTGGTGCCTTGCTGGCCTTCTGGCTATGGCTGCTGTGTCCAGAAACATGTGCCATAGACACCACACTGTCCTGTCCCATGCCACCACCTGCCAACTGTGCCTCATCTATGGCCACTGGTGATTGGGTATGCATAGGCAATGTGACTGAGCGAGGGGATTGGGTGGATAACCGTGGAATGTCAAACAATAGTGCAGCTTCAGCACCTGACAACCCTGCTTGTGCATCAACACACCTATCATCATTGTCAGTGTCTGTATAGACACTAACATCAGTTTGCCTGCAGGAGGGACCTGGACCCACCTCACCACCTGTGAGGGAAAAACAAGAAATCCACTTTAAGACCTGTACATCATTGCTTAACTGCACATACACACACACACACACACACACACACACACACACACACACACACACACTTACTTACAGCTGAGGTTGCAAAAAGATATTACACACAGACCTCTCATTACCCATCTGTCAACATGCATGACATATGGCACTCAACAGCATGCACTGCAGCTATAGTCAATCCCTGTTACCAACATTATACATCACTGTGATGCATGGGTTGTGTTAGTAGGTGATGCCCCTTCCCCTGGAACACATTGCAACCATGTACACAGTATTGCTGTACACATGTTCAGCACCATAGCATGTACTGTGCACCATACCTCACAGGTGTACACACCATTGCTGAATGTGTATATGTGTGTCAGTTATGTTTGCTCTGCTGCTCACAGTCCCTAAGTGTTTGTCCTACACATACGTGGGATGATATGTGGAAAGATGTCAATAGTGAATGCCTGATGTCTGATTTGCATATCTCATCATCAGCGGTGCATGTATGACCAATAAAATGCAATTACACTGACAACCTTCAAACCTTACTGTGGCTATGAGGAGTGCACACACCCTTATTGACATGGCACCCTCTTCCCTGATATGCCATGGGGCCACAATACTGCATATGTTAACATTACATGAACCTGATATGTGTCATATGACCCGTGCAATCAAATGCAGTATCAAACAAATGTGTTAGTTGTGCAGATGCTGATTGAGATGCATACAATCTGTGGATGCATAAGTGTGGACAGCCTTAACATGATGGTTTGTTGCACCAACTGTTAAGTGTACTACAGCAGTCACTATTCCTGGAAGGAGTATACTAGCATGGGCCATTTGCACTTGCCAGTATTTGGTCAGTCTGCCCTACAAATGTACCCCAATTCTGCAAGATTGCAAGGTCAACTCATGTGCATAGTCCTTGGAGGTCACACATGCCTTCACTATTGCTGTGGAGTCAGGGTTATGTCTGCCACAATTCATGACCTTGACTGTGTGCAGATATAGCCATTCTTAGTGAGCCTTGGATGTCTACTTCAGTTCACTGTTGTGTTTCAGGATGACACCCCTCCCCATCCTCAGACTTTTTGCAGATTTTTGACAAATATGGGCTACACATGAGTGTCATTTTGCAGTGTCCCAAACTCAGAACACCACGTGTACTGGCCTAGTCCCTGCTAATGAATGGCAAACATACAGGTGTACACTGGCACCAGCAAGGTACAGATGGAGATCGTGGGCCTGAGGTGGAGTGAGGTGTTGCTTGTGCAACACATATATCTTAATTGATACTGTCTGTAGGTTTCGAACTTGATCTTGGAACACCATTGCACATTGCAACAGATGCCTTTGGAGGACTTTTGATGTTCATAGGTTCATAGATTCATAGGTTCATACTAGGCAATCTGCCCTAGGGCATTTATAAGCCTAGCCAAAGTGTGTTTGGCTTTCGCCACCCATTTTAAATTAATTTTGCTATGCCCATTTTCGAGGTTAGTATACTGTGCCTCTGTCTAACAGTGACACAGAAGTGATACCTGGGTAAACCCTCGATCTCCCATCCACTCATCAAGATTCCTCTTGAAGAGAGTCAATGAGGGACTCTGCCTAACCTGGACTGGGATTTTATTCCAGAGTGAAGGGAGCCTCTGGGTTATGAATATGTCCCTCCAGTATGTCTTATTTATTTCAGTGCTGAGGTTCAAGTCTCTCCAGCACGTAGCTCAATGGGATTTGGATTTTCTGAGGTGCAGCATGTCCATTAATTCGGGTTGGACATGGCTTTATCGTCAGGCACAGATCGCCTCTGAGCAGGTGGTATGCCACTGAGTAGAGCTGGAGTTTCTTTAACCGGGCAGCATATGGCATCTGTTTGAGCCCTTTGATCCTCTTGGTGAGGTACTTTTGGGGTCTTTCCAGTTGCTGCAGGTGCCTGGTAAGGTACATCCCAAAAGGGGCATTGTACTCAATTATGGGCCTGATGAGGGATGAGTAAAGAGGCACGATGACCACCCCTGATCTAGATGTGAATCCCTTCATGATTAGGTGGGCTATATAAAATGTTTTTCTAACCACTTTGGCCATGTGGTTGTCAAATGAGAGATTGCTATCAACTTGGGTCCCCAGGTCCCTAATTACTTCTTCTGTACTTAATGGATTACCACCTATGTGGTAATTTGTGGGCACTTTGTTTTTGCCAAAGGGGATGACTATACACTTTTTGACATTTAGCTTGAGGCCAAACGTGGTCAGCCGCATTCCTTCCGTGTTGGCCTGTACCTCCGAGAAATATATACCGAAAAGAGAGGTCCCAGAACTGAGCCTTGTGGGATGCCACTTGTAACTGGTTTGGAGTCTGACATGGCTCCACCAATTCTAACCATGTGGGCTCTGTCCTTGAGCCAGTTTGCAACCCGTCTAGTGACATAGGGGTTTATAATTAAGCTGGTGAGCTTATCTATAATGCCTGAGTGGGGTATTGTATCGAAGGCTTTTGCGAGGTCCAGGTAGGCTGTGTGGACCACCTTCCCCTCGTCAATGGCCTTAGTGACTGTTTCAAAGAAATCAACCAGGAGGCAGGATCTGCCCTTAACAAAGCCAAACTGGGTAGGATCCAGTGTCTGTAGGTCCCCAATATTTATGAGGTCCATGATGATCCTTTCCATAGCTTTGCAGACCAAGGTAGTCAGGCTTATAGGGTGATAGTTTCCAGGATCCGTTGAGGCACCACCTTTGTGGAGAGGGACCACTGTTACTGTACGCCACTCTTTGGGTACATATCCTGTAGTAAGGCTGAGACTGAACAGTAGTTTTATGTTTGGGTTTAGCTCTTCTTGGAGTTCATGTAGGACACAGCCCGGGACACCGTCTGGTCCCATTGATGCTGTGTTTTTTGCTTTGGAGAGGGCAGCTCTTACCTGAGCATCTGAGATGTCAGGGGGAAGCACTCTGCTGGGATAGATATTTGCCCTTTTTTGTGGGGAGGGGGGGAGAAGTTTGCGCTGAACCTGTCAGCTAGGATGTTGGCAATGTCTGTGGGTTCGGTGTATTTTTTGTCATTTTGGACTAATTCTGAGCATATCTGGGAATTCCCACCCAGGTTACTAACATAACTAAAGAAAGCCTTGTGATTATCCTTAGTGTCCTGTGCAATTTGTCTCTCGAAGCTGGCCTTAGATGATTTTATGAGTGCCCGTAGTTTTTTGCTAATACTGATCAGAGATGCCTTCCCTTTTTGGGATTTTGCTCTATCAAGTATTAGCTTCTATTGTATAGTTTGTTTATGGCTGGGATCCACCAGACAGGACGTCTGCCTTTGGAGGAATGGGACTTGGTTTTATTTGGGATTGCATTGATCCATGCATGATCCATGCATTCCTGAAGGTGTTCATAGAATGCGTTTATAAAGGATTTTGCGGTCTGGGCCATATTTTCCACAGGCCCGGGGGCTTTGAAGGATTCCACCTTGGTTTTAAGGAGTGTGAAATTTGCATTAGAGAAGTTTTTCACTGTGGTTTTCAAGGCAGGGGGTGGAGTCGGGATGTGAATATCCAGTGAGATTAGTTTATGGTCTGATCTTACCAATGAGGGATACACTTCTGGTCTGGAGCATAGAGTCCCCATGTTGGTGACGATATGGTCCAGTATGTTTTCCCCTCTTGTGGGAGTGGTAACAAGTTGTTCCATAGCATTTGAGTTTATAAATTCTAGGAACCTTTGGGCTAGGGTGTTGGAGCTAGAGTAATGCTCCCAGTCTATGTTTGGGTAGATGAAGTTGCCCAATATAGTGGTGTTTGGAGAGACCTTCATATTTTCCAGTGTTCTCAGGAAGGCCGAGTGGGGTTCCTGGGTTTGGGAGGGTGGTCTGTAGCAGGCTATAAACTGGAAGGCAGTTTTACCCACTGTTAGTTGCACATGGATAGTCTCTGATGCTTCGTGCTGTGCCACCAACCTGGAGGTGTGGGTATCTTTGACGAATATTGATACTCCCCCTCCTTTTGTGGTTCGGTCAAAGTTTTGGGTCCGAAAAGCATGGTATGAGGTATAACCTGGTAGTGCTGGGGTGCTCTCGGGAGCCTTGAACCAGGTTTCTGTTACTGCACAGATATCGATGTTCTCCATGCTAAGGAGAGTTTGAGTCGTGCATCTTGAGGTTTAGACTTCTGGCGTTGAGTAGCATTACTCTTAGTTTCTTATCCCTTGTGACACCTATGGAGGTGGGTTTGTCTTTTGAGCCTTGCCTGAAAAAGGCACTATGGGGGTAGCAAGAGCCTTTGCCAATATCTGAAAGCCCAGGGGTGACAGGTGCAAGCCGTCCCTAGCGAAGCATCGTGGCTTGTCGAGCATGTCATCCCAGGCTGACAGGCATTGGATCCCTTTGAATGACACCAATACTTAAGCCAATTGTTGAAATTGATCATCTTGTCTTCATATTGTGGCATCATTCTTGGTGAGGGTAAGATGCTACTCAAGGTCAGGGTCATACCGGCCTGGGCTACATGCTCAGGGAGCTCCTATGTCTCTTTTCATGTAGTCCAGGAAGGTATGTCTCAGGTCATTCACACCAGCATGGACAATGACTGAGTCATATTTGTACTTGCCTTGGAGTGATCTGAGTGCTTGTGTTATGTGGCGGATCCTAGCGCCCGACAGGCAGCTCACCGTGACCTTCTCCTTGTTCAGCCTGGTGAGCGGGACGTCAGTGTGCCTGACGATAGAGTCACCTATTACAAGTGTTTCAGGTGTGTTGTTTAGCCTTAAGGGCTGTGACTGTTCAGCAGACTGGCTTTGTGAGCTATGTGTTGCACATGTTTTGTTTTGGGGTAGCGGTTGCTTGGGTGTCTGCTTTGGAGGTCTCTGTTGCTTAGGCAGATTTTTATTTAGAGCCTCCAAGTATGTTTTTGTGTGTTTATGTGTTTGGTTTGCTGTTGTGGTAGGTCTATGTGAGACTGGAATTGTAGTGAGTGTGGTTTCCTTCTCCTCCTGACTGGTTACGCCAGTACTGAGTTGAGAGAGCTTAGCCTCCAGTATGGCTATATGGTTGCATCTCTCACATGTATTGGAATTTGTTATGCATATGCTAC
>NC_056746.1:137208093-137398093 GCF_019279795.1 Protopterus annectens
CTTAAAATCCCCACCCCTCAAATCAACCAGTCCTTGTTCAAGGATTGAAAAAAGAAACGTCTTGTGATTCTGACACTGTTGTGTGTGCTTCAAAAATCCATTTTTACTGTTGTTCTTTTTAATACTGTATAGATGTTCCCTAACGCTAACATTCAAAGCTCATGTCATCATTCCTATATAAAATGTGGTGCAACCAGAACATACACCAATGTAGACCACCCCTCTACTTTTACAACAAAAATATTCTGGGACCTTAATGGTGTAAGATAAGTGACTCATACAGACTTAAGGTCTTTCCAAAATCTTCTTCTTCTTCTTTCGGCTTTTCCTGGTTAGGGGTCACCACAGCGGATCACCTGTCTGCTCATGATTGGCAGTGGAGTTTTATGGTGTTGAGTTGCCAGCCCAGCGCCCTACCTTATACAGAAGGCACACACACGCACACACACTCACACCTAGGGCCAAGTTAGAGTGTCCAATCCGCCTACAGCATGTCTTTGGGATGTTGGAGGAAACCGGAGCACTCAGAGGAAACCCAAGTAACCACAGGGAGACATGCAGACTCTGCACAGAAGGAACCCCAGCTGAGGATCGAACCAGAGAACCTCTTGTCGTGAGGTGACAATGCTAACCGCTGCACCATCGCAGCCGCCCAAGGTCTTTCCAAAATAAATCTACAAATGTTGCAACTTTCACATCTGTGCATACCTTTGGGCTTATTAAATAGTTTTGTATATATACTGTGGAAAAGAAAGTACAGTTTTGTACCTACCATAAATGTAGATGTTCGAGGATCCACATTGCTGCAGTCCTTACTATTGGGTAGTCCGCTGTCCAGTCGGCCCGAATACCAGAGTATATTGACGCCAGGGTACTAATGCGCATGACCGACGCCATATCCTCAGTCTTTTCTTGCCCCAGATGTCAGAAGACCCTAAAAAGACAAGGCCCAAAATACCTGCACCAAAAATATGTACAATATATACAAAAATATATACAAAAATATCAGCATATAACCTCACCTACACAACCACCCCTAAACACAGAGGGGAAGGAGGGTGTGGTTCCTCGCAAATCTACATTTATGGTAGGTACATAACTGTACTATGTTCTTCGGTAGACATTGCTGCAGTCCTTACTATTGGGTAGAATCCCAAAGCAGAGGTAAGGGAGGCTGGCAAATCATAAAGAAGTAGGAGCTGACAACATGCCTTGCAAAACAGCTGTGGCAAAACCAGCCCTAGACTTAGAGTAGATAGGAAGGTGATAATGCTTAGAGAAAGTATGCACTGAACTCCAAGTAGCTGCCTCCAAAATATCCTTAGTTGCCACCCCTTAGAAATGCTGTTGAAGTGGCAGTAGCCCTAGTGGAATGAGGCCTAATCCCAGCTGGAATCTCCTTGCCATGATGGGAATAACAAAATGCAATGCAAAACCCAATCCACCTAGAAATAGTTTGTTTTGACACAGGCTTGCCCTGCGAACTCAAAGCAAAAGAAACAAACAACTGCTGAGACTGCCTAAAATGTGTACATCTAAAGTGTGCAAAATCTTTTCCCTTTATTTTGGGGTCTGCATAAAAAGTAGGCAAATGAATAGTTTGGTTTAAAGCCACACTAGAAACCACCTTAGGCATAAAGGAAGGATTAGTACGTAATGATACCCTATCCTTATGGAAAATCAAAAGGGCTCTACTGCCATAAGGGCCTGCAACTCAGACACCCTTCTTGCAGAAGTAATAGCCAACAGAAAAGCAGTCTTCCATGACAAGTATTTCAATTCAGCAGTAGCCGCAGGCTCAAAAGGTTGTAGAGTAAGTTTTTCCAACACAAAATTGAGATCCCAAGCAGGAGTAGGAGCTCGGGGTCTTATATTCTTGCCCTCTAAGAAACTGCTTGAACAAAGGATGCGAAAACAATGGTGGGTCACAATCATAGTGAGCTGAAATTGCTGCAGCATGAATCTTAATGGAAGAGAAGGACAAACCTTTGTCCAATAACTCAGTAAGATATTGAAGAGCCACACTCAAATTAGGCTCAGAAATCTCCAAATTCTTTGCTGTACTCCAAAATAAAAATCTCTTCCATTTTTCTGACACTTTCCTTGTACTAGGTCTTCTAGCTTCCATAATCACATTTAAAACTTGTTGAGGAAGTTGAGACCTGCTGTGTTTCAACACAGAATATGCCAGGCTGTTAGATGAAGAGAGTGAAGCTTGACATTGAGCAGATGACCGTCCTTCTGAGATAACAGATGAGGAATCAAAGGTAAAGGCCATGGAGGCTTCCTTACCAGACTCCTTAGTAGTGGGTACCAGTGTTGCCGAGGCCAATCTGGAGCTATCAAAATCATCCTTGGCTTGTCTTGTCTGACTTTTAATAGCACTTTTGGAAGAAGAGGCAGAGGTGGAAAGGCATACACATGAAGGTTTTTCCAACTGAAAGACAGAGCATCCACTTTCCAAGCTGTGTGATGAAACCCCTTTGTGCAAAACTTTGGCAGCTGGTGGTTTAGTGGAGAAGCGAACAGATCTATGTCTGGAGTTCCCCATGACACTGTCAAGTTCTGAAATACATGAAGATCCAGTTTCCACGGATCCATGATTTGTCTGCTTAACACATCTGCTAAGGAGTTCGCAGAAACCTTGCCTGAAGAGTTAGTAGCAAGCTTGGGGCAGACTCCCATAAAAACATTGCTTGCCTGCATAGAGGATAAGAAAGTGTTCCCCTTGTTGATGTACCACATGACAGTTGTGTTGTCTGTTAGAATCAACACCTGCCCTGGAAGAAGTAACTCCTTGAAAGCCATTAATGCAAACTGGACTGCTAACATCTCCTTCATGTTGATATGTAGATGCTGTAGTCTGGCAGGCCACTTGTCTTGTATCCATTTTCCATTTAGATGAGCTCCCAAGCAATGTCCGAGGCATCTGTCGTTAAAATCTGATCACAGAGAGTCCCTTGTTTAGGTGACATTCCTGAGCCCACCACAAAAATTCTTTTGAAGGCAAGGTATTATTTGAATGACAGTGTCCAAATCCTGGCAGTGCTGTGTCCATACATTTTGAGATACCATTGTAGCTTCCTCATATGCAGTTTGGCATTGGGAAGCACCAGAATACAAGATGCCATGAACCCTAATGCTTGAAGGACTGTCCTTGCAGTCAGCACGGACTGATGAGATAGTTGATGGAAGTAAAGTGACAGACTCTTTTGTTTGTCCGGGGTTAAAAGGCCATCTGGCTGCTGTATTCAGTCTCACACCCAGAAAGCACATGTCTTGAGAGGGTACTAGACTGGACTTTATTTCGTTCACAGAATACCCTAGGCATCTTAGCACTGCTATAACATATTCCAGATGCTGTAGAAGGTCTTCCTTTTCTTGAGCCAGAATCAGGCAGTCGCCCAAGTAAGGATAGATTTGAATTTAGCCTGAAGTAAGCTATCACTGGAGCCAGAACCTTTGTGAATACTCTAGTAGATAAGCCAAAGGGCAATGCAGAGAACTGATAATGAGAATTTCCAGCTCAGATACTTCCTGCAACTTGGTCTTATAGGCACATGAAGGTAAGCTTCCTTGAGATCTAAAGTTACCATCCAGTGATCTTTGCCCAGCAGAGGTAAAAGCTGTTGTAACGCCAACATCTTGAACTTTGGAATGTCCAGATAAGTGTTGAGGATAGATAAATCCAAAATTGGTCTCCACGTGTTCCCCTTCTTTGGTACTAGGAACAGGCGAGAATAAAATCCTAGGCCCCTTTCTGATACAGGGACTGGCTGAATGGCCCCTATTTGGAGTAACAGAGAAATTTGCTTGTGAGCCTCTTTCCTTTGTGGAGGAGGAACGTCTGGCATGCCTTTGAAAGGGCGCAATGTATGGAAATAAAACCTGTAACCGTGGTGAATGATATCCAACACCCATCTGTCTTGAGTGATTAAATCCCAATTTTCTTTGAAAAGAGACAGTCTTCCTCCCAAAGGAGCTGCCAGACGAGAATCTACTGGCAGCTGAAAAGGCAGGTCATTGGGTCTGTTTACGAAAGGACTGACCCCTGCCCTCACCAGAAGTCTGAGCAGGTGAACTCCCTGTTCTAGGCCTAAAAGAACCTTGAGCTCTGCCCCTACCACGTCTAGACCTCCTAGACTGTGAATCATAAGCAGGATATGTCCATCCCTTAGTAGGCCAATTTCTACTAAACTTCAGTGGCTGCACCTGCAAAAAATCTTTAACAGTTTGCATAGACTTAGCTTTGTCCTCCATCTTCTTTAAAACTGCTTCCACAGGCGAACCAAACAACACATCAGACTGTAAAGGAGCATCCAAAATCCTTGTCTTAACATGCTCAGCTAAATTCTGATCCTCAACCAGGCATGCCAAGAACAGAACTAGTGGCAGCCACCCTCGAGGAGGCCTGTACAGCATCAAAACCACATTGCAAAGAATGCTTACCCACTTGTTCCGACACATGAACTAAATCCAGCAACTCTTTACACTCAATACCTTCCGCCAAAGCATCCACCTTAGATTTCAGTTGTGAAAGGAGATAATTTTGATATTTAAGCATGTGAAACTGACAATTCAACACCCTCATGGCTAAAGTGGAAGAAGTATACACTTTCTTTCCCCATCTATCCAAAGCCCTTGCCTCTTTATCAGTGGGAACAGGGTTTTTAACCACAGAGGCCTTAACACCTTTAGGTCCCTGAGAAACAGTTTCCGGTCTGCCCTAGGACTCTTAAAAGATACTTATGAGCTTCAGGCACCCTATAGTACCTATCAGGTTTAACAGGAGCAGGAGGCAAAGAATCAGGGTTCAGGGAAGCCTCTGCAAAAACATCTTCTACCACATTCAACACAGGAGGTATAGCTTCCTGAATCAGAGTAATCCTGGCCTTCCCATTTAAAGTGCTCCCTCATGGAATGCAGAGTCTCTGAAAATGAGAAACGAATCATCCACATCAGAATCAGAATAAGGAGGATACTCCTGCAAATCTTCAGAAGACTCAGAAGCCTCTGAACACTGTTCAAAACTATCAAACAGAACCTCTAATCATAGTAATCAAATCTTCTGCCATTTTAAGCATATGTTTCTTAGGCACAGAACCTGAAATGCTAGGAGAAGCCCCCACTGAAGCTGAACTTGGCCTACCTCTCAAAGAAGTTTTGGCAACAGAAGGAGAGGCTCTAACTACCTTGGGAAGAGAGGGAAGAACAGTTACCTGAGAAGCCCCCTCAGCCTGGCCTACCTCCTGAGAAGGCACATCCTGTAACAGTAAAGTCTCAGCCTGAGACTCCAAAGAAACTCCTGGCAAAACCTCTGGCTCCACTGAGTTTCTAAAGAACCGACGTCCGGGACTGCCGGTTCATCAACCCGAGCATCCGACGGCATTTTATAATTGTTAAACCTAGCACAAGAGCGCATCCAACAACGAAACAAGGTATACACAAGGTATGGTAATCCCTATGAGGTATCTGTTTCCCACAAGAAATACAGTTATTCACTTTTTCTGACATCCGGTTAAATACTGAGGCAAGAAAAACCAAAATGTTCGGGTACTTAGCCAACTCTGATTCGGTCTGAAACGAAATATTTCAGAACGCCAACCTGCACTCGCAAAACTGCTTCTGCATCGGACCATGCGGCAAAAGACCCAATAGTAAGGACTGCAGCAATGTGGAACGAAGAACATCCTACAACTTTGTATAAATCATGGTTCCCCTCTAATATTTTCCAGTTGTCCTGTATAATCCCCCATATAGACCCACTGTCCAAAGTCATGTCCAAATTACAATATGGTCTTGAAACATTTCCTGAATCCTCCTTGTTCTGAAATTTAGAACAACAAAATGGAACCTTCAGCATAGGAGGGTAATTGGTGTCTCTTTTGCTAAACACTAATTCTCTCATAAACTTTTCATCATCTTCCCTATTTTTAAATAACATTATAAACTCAAATTCTTCAATAAGCTGACTTACTTCCGTTGTCATATGGCTAGCCCTTATCAGTTGCCCTTTAGGTATGTTGTTCTTGATAAAACGGGGCCATGATACATTGTAATGGTATACAAAAAAAAGTTACAACTTGAAATCATTATTACAGAGAGACAACACAAGATCTGGGGTAGAAAACCTTACAACCACAATGGTATGCACAAATGCGGAAATTACAACCTTTGTAGATTTATTTTGGAAAGACCTTATGTCTGTTTAAGACTTCTACTTATGTACCATACAGGACTGAGAAATAAAAAGAACTCTTTGGTTTTACAACTAGACTCCAGTATCTCTTTTGCATCAACAGCATTCCTGTACTGCTTTATATACCACCTTGTGGTTTCATCGTGATTAAACTTATTTTTTAGCAGCCTAATAATAGTCCTTCTTGGGACTGTAATTCATATACCAAAAAAGTCCTTTAAGGACTAACTCGAGGACTACAACTAACAGCCTAAAAAGAGTCCTTCTAAGGACTGGAATACATAGATCCAAAAAAGTCCTTATTAGCACTAACTTTGAGGACTTATACTTATCTCCAAGAAAAGTCCTTTTAAAGACTGTTGCTTTTGCCAAAAGCAGCAAAAAGTCCTTTTTAGGACTAAGGGAATCTCTATTCAGGGCTGACTGCAACAATTACTCAGCCTTGCATGTTCGCAGCTGGACTGACCTGCTAGCTTATCCCTTATTTTGGACTGTAGCACCACCAAAAAAGTCCTTACCAGGACAAAGAAGACCCCAACACTGGACTGACAGCCACGATTCCTCAAGCGGGCCCGTTTTTGGGTTATAACACCACCAATTATTCAGCCGAAGGTAAAGTACTGGGCCCTTGCCTTAAGTCCGAGGTAACACAGAATGCTCTCCTTTTTAGTTTTGTACCTACACTTGGAAGGTAGGCAACACTCTCTGAGGTGGTGATCCTGATCTCTAGTATGATACCTGAGTGGGGAATGGTATCAAAGGCCTTGGCCAGGTCGAGGTAGGCTGTATGCACTGCCTTACCCTCAGCCACAGCCTTGGTGACTGCCTCGAAGTCAACCAGGTTCAGCAAGCAGGATCTCCCCTTGACAAAGCCAAACTGTGTGGGGTCAAGAGTTTGGAGATTGTCTATTTCTTTGTAAAGTAAGACCATGATGATGCACTCCATAGCTTTGCATACCAGACTCGTCAGGCTAATGGGGCGATAGTTCCCAGGGTCTGTAGTTGCTTCCCCTTTATGGAGCAGAATGACTGCAGCAGTGCACCATTTGTTAAGGACATAGCCTGAGGTAAGGCTGTGATTGAAGAGGGCACAAAGGTGTGGTGCCAGTTTGTTTTGTAGCTCATGTAGGAAGTAGCCAGGGATATTATCAGGTCCCATGGATGCTGTATTCTTGGCTTTGGACAATGCAGCTTTTACCTGTGCCACAGAAATGGTGGGTACCAGACTTTCTTCCGGTATTATGATAGGGTCCTTGGGAGGTAAAGTTGGCAGTAAATCTGTTGGCCAGTATGTTGGCTCAGTATAGGAGATGCCATTGTGCAATAACTCAAAGAAAATCCAGGTATTGCCTTGGAGGTTTTTGATATAGCTATAGAAGGTTTTGTGGTTGTTTTTGGTGTCAGCCACAATTCTGCCTTCATAGCTGGCTTTAGAGGACCTGATAAGGCATCTCAGCTTTTTGTTGAGACTGATAAGAGAGGTTTTCCAGTCTTGCGACTGAATTTTTCTGCAACAGTTTCTTCCTTCTGTTGTACAGTTTATTGATGGCTGAGGACCCCAAGATTGGCTTCCTTTTTTGGAAGAGAGTATCTTAGTTCTATTTGGTATGGCAAGGTCCATGCATTTGTATACGTGCTCATACAGTGCATTGGTGCATGATTCGGCAGTCATGTGGCTATTTTCCATTGGCATAGGTGCTGAGAAGTTATCCACCTCTGTTTTTAGGGGTCCAAAGTCAGCTTTAGAGAAGTTTTTCAGGGTGGTCACCTTAGCGGAGGGTGTAGGTGAGATGGAGATTTCCATGGTGATCAGTTTGTGGTCAGATTTCACCAGGGAGGAATTGACTATAGGCGCGGAGCAATGGTCTCCCATGTTGGTGATAACCAGGTCGAGGATGTTGCTTCCTCTAGGAGGGGTCAGAATGAGCTGGTCCAGGGCATTGGAATTGCTAAAGTCCAGAAAGCATTGGGCCTGTACATTGGTACTTGAATAGTTTTCCCATTTGATGGAAGGGTAGTTGAAGTCACCCAGTATGAGAGTATTGGGTTGAACCTTGATAGATTCCAGGGTGCTTAGGAACTTGGAGTGAGAGTCTAGGGACATGTTTGGGGTTCAGCAGCAGGCTATGACTTGTAACACCGTCTTACCCAGTGTTAGTTGTATCTGAAGTATCTCAGATGCATTATGCTGGGCTACCAGTCTAGAGGTGTGCATATCCTTTAAGAATATGGACACACCACCACCTTTGGAGCTTCAGGCCATATTCTGGGGCCAAAAGGTATGGAATGAGTTGTAGCCTGGGAGCACAGGGGTGCTTTCTGCCTCTTTAAACAAGGTCTTCATTACAGCACAAATATAGACATTCTCCATTTTGAGGAGAGCTTCAAGCGAGTGCATCTTGAGATTTAGACGTCTAGCATTGAGCAGCATGACCCTTAGATTGCATTTGTTTGTAGCTGTTACGGTGGAATTTTGGTCTTTGGAACACTGCCTAAAAACGAGGTTGAGGTGTGTGTGTGTGTGTGTGTGTGTGTGTGTGTGTGTGTGTGTGTGTGTGTGTGTGTGTGTGTGTGTGTGTGTGTGTGAGTGTGTGTGTGTGTTTACCAACTTTCTAAATGTGTCCCTAGTTTTGGGCCTTTGTCCCCAACATTATAACAGGCTTTGTCCAGATTTATTGTGCTAAGAGATTGAGAGGTATGGTGTGTGTGAGTGTATGTATGCACTGTATGTATGTATAAGAGGGAGGTAGCATACCCCTCAGCTGTCCAGGTTTTTGCAGAATGTCCAGATTTTTGCCACATTTTCCTCCTAAAAAGGATTGAAGTTGCTAAATAATAACAGACATTTGAGTTATAGACGTCATATCCTTTAGAAAAAATGTATACTAACACAAATCCTCTTATTCTAGCAATTTTCTAACTTCATGAGAGCAATATTTATAATCTGTCTCTATTTTAGGCTTTGTCCAGATTTCTTGCACTAAGAGGCTGAGATAGATGTGTGTGTGTGTGTGTGTGTGTGTGTGTGTGTGTGTGTGTGTGTGTGTGTGTGTGAGAGAGAGAGAGAGAAAAACAGTGAAAGGTCCTAGTTAGAGTTAGCAGGTGGAATTTATTTTCAAGTGCATTTTGAAAGAATTGTGAGCTTCAAGGGAAGAGAAGTTTACTGCTGCTCATGCTAAGTCTGCTTAAAATGTGCAACTGTTTTGTTTAGCAAATGGTATCACTACTGTGGTATAAAATTTTAAAGCAATATTACTAGCACAGCAGGAAGCATACTTGCAGAGGGCTGTAGGTTCTACCCCCACAGCATGTAGATGTGTATTTTAATGGGGTGGGGTGCTGCAGTCCTGAGTATGTCCTCCTTTGGATGAGATGCCTAGTAACTATGAACCTGTTTTTCAGCTTGCCACCCATCTCCTATTGCAATATACCAGCTTACCATTTTTTGTAACGTAACATAGGCAATTTATTTTTTAAGGGCAGCAGGCACTGAACTTGTACATGAAACACTGAAATGTAGTTGTTTTCTAGCAATGACATCTTCATTAGTTTCAGATCTCTTTAATGTGGAATTATTCAGATGACTTTTACTTCTGCAGAGATTGTACATACTGACTGACATTGATGGATTGTAATGACAGACGTTTGAGTGGCCTTTTATGGTTGAAATGTTCTGAATTGTGCAGTTTGTCATTATCAGTTCAGCTGAAAATCACTTTGGATATCCATATTCCGTCCCCACCCCCGGACAAGAAAAACACCGTGAAAAACTTTTTGGAGAAGGTTCCCCTGCACCCTAGTAAGCAGGGGTGTGCAGTTAAAACTTATCTGATTGAAGACTGCTGGAACAGGGCTCAGTTTTGAGCCTTTTTCTGGATAATTGGGTAACTTGTTTAAATCAGTTTGTTCATTTTCTATTGTACTTTATTCATCTGCTTTTAGTGTATTTGTGTTTCTTCCTACTTTATTACTAGGGGCATTGTCTACAACTCTGATCTGCAATATATAACAATAAATATCTTTTTCTGTGCATTTAAAGTGTTTTTTCAGTTTATCTGCTTTATTTTCAAAAAAAAAATAATAATAAATAAATATATATATATATATATATATATATATATATATATACTTGTTTCCCACCTTTCTAAGTTAGTATAGTCCAGTTTTCAGGTTAGTGCTGAATTCAGGGCTGTGTTACAAATCTGTGTTTGCCCATACCTTACTTGGATAGAAGGAAGTTCTCTGTTCACCTGTGAGAGAGGGGAGCTTTGAGCAGCCTGTCTGTCCCTGGAGGAGTGGTTTCAGCCCAGAAATTAGTAGTTTATTGGCCATTTTGGGCTAATTTCTATATCTTTCATTTCCCTACTATAAATACCGTATTTGCCTGGTTTTGCATGCCGGGCAGCACCGGTTAGCTAGGGTAAAACTATTCCCAGCTCCACAAAGTCTCCTCTTCAATTTTTCCCTTGGAACTAGACAAACTTTCAACTTAAGCACTCAAGCCACTATTTTTCTCAGCCTGGCACTTCCTCAAAACTTATAGCAAGCATTTATAAACCCTAGCACAAGACCCTCCTGTACGGTACAGAAGAACAAGGCTCTCTATTCGACCTTACCAGCCATCCAGTAAAACAGTTCACTGTACCTATCCAAGCATGTCCAAAGGGCAGTGTGAGGTGTACTCTCCAGTCCAACTGGTGAATCTGGGCATTTTGAGGCAATGCTACAACTGCCTCATGTACACAGACAACCCCCTCCTCCTACCACCAAACACTAATACATGTGAGAGATGCAATTATACGGCCAAACTGGAGGCTAAGCTCTCTCAACCCAAGACTGGATCAGACAGTCAAGAGGAGAAGGGAAATACTTGCATCACACCACCAGTCTCACATAAACCCATTAAAGCAGCACTGGAAAAAAATACACATAAATACATGAAAACATACTCGGAGGCACTAAATAAAAATCTGCAAAACCAACAGAGACCTCCAAAGCAAACATCCAAGCAACATCTACCTCCCAACACAAACCATGAAACACATACTTCACAAAACCAGTGTGCCATGCAATCACAGCCCTTAAGGCAAAATAACATACCCAACATACTAGTAATAGGTGACTCTATAGTCAGGCACACTGACGTCCCACTAAGCTGAATAAGAAGAAGATTACTGTTAGCTGCCTGTCGGGCGCCAGGATCCACCACATAACACAAGCACTCAGGTCACTACAGAACAAGTACAAATATGACTCTGTCATTGTCCACGTTGGTGTGAATGACCAGAGCCATACCTCTCTGGACTACATGAAAAGAGACATGGTAGAGCTCTCTGATCACGTAGCCCAGGCCGGTATGACCCTGACCCTGAGTAGCATCCTGCCCTCACCAAGAATGATACCACGGTATAAAGAAAAAATTCTCAATTTCAACAATTGGCTAAGTTTCTGGTGTCATTCAAAGGGGATCCAGAGTCTGTCCACCTGGGACGACATGCTCGACAAGCCACGCTGCTTCGCTAGAGATGGCTTGCACCTGTCACCCTTAGGCTTTCGAATACTGGCCAAGGCTCTTGCCACCCCCATAGTGCCTTTTTTAGGCAAGGCTCAAAAGACAAACCCACCACCATAAATAGCACAAGTAACAAAAAACTGAGGGTAATGCTACTCAATGCCAGAAGTCTGAACCTCAAAATGCACGCACTCGAGGCACTCCTCAGTATGGAGAAAATCGATATATGTGCAGTAACAGAAACCTGGTTTAAGGCTCCAGAGAGCACGCCAGCACTACCAGGCTACAACTCATAACATACATTTCGGCCACAGAACCCAAACCAAAATACAAAAGGCGGGGGAGTATCCATATTCATCAAGGATACCCACACCTCCAGGTTATTGGCACAGCACGATGCTTCAGAGATCATCCACGTGCAACTAACAATGGGCAAAACTGCAATTCAAATTGTAGCTTGCTACAGATCACCCACCATGTCCCAGTGCCCCCATTCCACATTTCTGGAAACACTGGAAAACATAAAGGTCCTACCAAACACCCTAATATTGGGTGATTTCAATTACCCAAACATTAACTGGGAGAACTACTCAAGTACTAACTCCCTTGCTCAACATTTCCTAGAATTTATAAACTCAAACGACCTGGTTCAACTGGTCAACACACCCACCAGAGGTGACAACATATTGGACCTGGTCATCACCAACATGGGCAACCGGTGTTCCACACCTGAGGTCAACCCCTCGCTGGTTAGATATGACCATAAACAAATCACTTTGGATATCCACATTCCGCCCTCACCCCCGGACAAAAAAAACACAGTGAAAAACTTTTCAAAAGCAAACTTCACGTTACTTAAGACCGAGGTGGAAAGTTTTAAAGCCCCCATGCTGAAGGATAACACTGTCCAAGCTGCAAAATCCTTCACTAATGCATTCTACGGGCACCTACAAGCATGCATGGATCATGCCATCCCAAGCAAATCCAAGACTCACTCCTCCAAGAAAAGGAAACCAGTCTGGTGGACCCCTGCCATAAACAAGCTGTACAACAGAAGGAGGAAACTAGTACATAAAAGAGTAAAATCCCAAGAAGGGAAGACATCCCTGATCAGTATCAGCAAGAAACTTCGATCCCTCATAAAATCATCCAAGGCGAGCTTTGAAAGAAAAATTGCCAAGGACTCCAAAGATAACCACAAGGCATTCTTTAGCTATGTCAAGAATCTAAGTGGCAATGCTCAGATCTGCTCAGAGTTAGTGCAGAATGGCATAAAATACACTGAACCGACCGATATCGCCAATATCCTGGCAGACAAGTTCAGCGCAAACTTCACCCCCCTCTCACCCCAAGAGGGCCCATAACCATACCAGAAGAATGCAAAGTCCCTGAAATCACAGACACTCAGGTTAAAACAGCCCTCTCCAAAGCCAGAAACACAGCAGCAATGGGACCGGACAGTGTCCCAGGCTGCGTCCTACATGAGCTCAAAGGCGAACTAACCCCTCACCTAAACACACTGTTCAAACTCAGCCTCTCCATAGCCTATGTACCCATAGAGTGGTGCACAGCAGCAGTTATTCCGCTTCACAAAGTTGGAGCCACAGCAGACCCCGGGAACTATCGCCCTATAAGCCTGACTAGCTTGGTCTGCAAGACTATGGAGTGCATCATCATGGAACTCATTAACAGAGACATTGGGAACCTCCAAACACTGGACCCTACCCAGTTCAGCTTTGTTAAGGGCAGATCATGCCTCCTACACCTGGTGGACTTCTTTGAGACAGTTACTAAGGCTATAGATGAGGGAAAAGTGGTACATAAAGCCTACCTAGACCTCGCAAAGGCCTTCGACACCATTCCTCATTCTGGTATTATAGACATGCTCACCAGCCTGAACATAAATCCCTACGTCACAAGATGGGTTGCCAACTGGCTCATGGACAGAACCCACATGGTGAGAGTTGCGGGAGCTAGGTCCGACTCTAAATCGGTTACAAGTGGAGTCCCCCAAGGCTCAGTCCTAGGACCACTCCTGTTCGGCATATACTTCTCAGAGGTACAGGCAAGCACAGGAGGACTATGGCTGACCAAGTTTGCAGACGACTGCAAACTAGGGGCTATAATTGACTCTCCGGCTGACACAGACATCCTCCAAAAGGGTCTCACGGAGACGGATACCTGGTGTCAAAATCATGGCCTCAAGCTAAATGCCAAAAAGTGCACAGTCATCCCCTTTGGAAAAAACAAAATACCCACAAACTACTACATAGGTGGTAGTCCCCTAAATATGGAAGATGTGATAAGGGATCTGGGGACCCAAGTAGACAGTAATCTCACCTTTGATCATCACATTGCCAAAGTGGTTAGAAAATCCTTCTATGTGGCCCACCTAATCACAAAAGGGTTTGCATCCAGATTAAAAGAGGTCATTGTGCCCCTCTACTCATCACTTATCAGACCCATCATAGAGTACAACACCCCATTTGGGATGTACCTTACAAGACACCTGCAACAGCTGGAAAGACCTCAGAAGTACCTCACCAAGAGGATCACTGGCCTCAAACAGATGCCCTATGCCGCTCGACTGAAGAAATTACAGCTGTACTCGGTTGCATACCGCCTACTCAGAGCTGATCTTTGCCTGACATACAAGGCCATGTCCAACCCAGAATTAATGGACATGCTCCACTTAAAGAAAACCTTATCCCCACAAGCCACATGCTCTAGGGATCTCAACCTCACTACAACAATAAATAGGATGTGCTGGAGGGATAGATTCCTGTCCCAGAGACTTCCCATGCTTTGGAACAAGATCCCAATCTACATTAGGCAGAGCACCTCGCTAACACTCTTCAAAAGAAATCTTGACGAGTGGATGGAAAACAGAAAGTTTATCTCGGGGATCAATTCAGTGGCCCTGCTGGACAGAGGCACAGGGAACTAATCTAAGAGGGTGGCAAAAGCCAACACATTCTGGCTAGGCTCATAAATACCTTCGGGCAGATAGCCTAGTACCTACCTATGAACCTAAAAGCAAACGTCACGTTACTTAAGACCGAGGTGGAAAGTTTCACAGCCCCCATGCTGAAGGATAACACTGTCCAAGCTGCAAAATCCATTACTCATGCATTCTCCGGGCAGCTACAAGAATGCAAGGATTGTGCCATCCCAAGCAAAATCAAGACTCACTTCTCCAAGAAAAGGAAACCAGTCTGGTGGACTCCTGCCATAAACAAGCTATACAATAGAAGGAGGAAACTAGTATGGAAAAGAGTAAAATCCCAAGAAGGGAAGACATCCCTGATCAGTATCAGCAAGAAACTATGATCCCTCATAAAATCATCCAAGGTGTGCTCTGGAAGAAAAATTGCCAAGGACTCCAAACATAACCACAAGGCATTCTTTAGCTATGTCAAGAATCTAAGTGCCAATGCTCAGATCAGCTTGGAGTTGGTGCAGAATGGCACAAAATACACTGAACCGACCGATATCGTCAACATCCTGGCAGACAGGTTCAGCGCAAACTCCACCCTCCTCTCACCACCAAAAGGGCCCATAACCATACCAGAAGAATGTAGAGTCCCTGAAATCACAGACAGTCAGGTTAAAACAGCCCTCTCCAAAGCCAAAAATACAGCATCAATGGGACCGGACAGTATCCCAGGCTGCGTCCTACATGAGCTCAAAGATGAACTAACCCCTCACCTAAACACACTGTTCACCACACTCAGCCTCTCTACAGGCTACATACCCATAGAGTGGTGCACAGCAATGGTTATTCCACTCCACAAAGGTGGAGCCACAACAGACCCTGGGAACTATCACCCTATAAGCCTGACTAGCTTGGTCTGCAAGGCTATGGAGCGCATCATCATGGAACTCATTAACAGAGACATTGGGAACCTCCAAACACTGGACCCTTCCCAGTTTGGCTTTGTTAAGGGCAGATCATGCCTCCTAAACCTGGTGGACTTCTTTGAGACAGTTACCAAGGCTATAGACGAGGGAAAGGTGGTACACACAGTCTACCTAGACCTCACTAAGGCCTTCAACACCATTCCCCATTCTGGTATTATAGACAAGCTCACCAGCCTGAATATAAACCCCTATGTCACAAGATGGGTTGCCAACTGTTTCACAGACAGAACCTACATGGTGAGAGTTACGGTAGCTAGGTCCAACTCTAAACCAGTTACAAGTGGCATTCCCTAAGGCTCAGTCCTAGGACCCCTCCTGTTCGGCATATACTTCTCAGAGGTACAAGCAAGCCCAGGAGGACTATGGCTGACCAAGTTCACAGACAACTGCAAACTAGGGGCTATAATTGACTCTCCGGCTGACACAGACATCCTCCAAAAGGGTCTCACTGAGACGGATACCTGCTGCCAAAATCATGGCCTCAAGCTAAATGCCAAAAAGTGCATAGTCATCCCCTTCGGAAAAAACAAAGTACCCACAAACTACCACATAGGTGGTAGTACCCTTAATATGGAAGACATAATAAGGGATCTGGAGACCCAAGTAGATAGTAATCTCACCTTTGATAATCATATTGCCAAAGTGGTTAGAAAATCCTTCTATGTAGCCCACCTAATCACAAAAGGGTTCTCATCCAGATCAAAAGAGGTCATTGTGCCCCTCTACTCATCACTCATGAGACCCATCATAGAGTACAACGCCCCATTTGGGATGTACCTTACAAGACACCTGCAACAGCTGGAAAGACCACAGAAGTACCTCGCCAAGAGGATCACTGGCCTCAAACAAATGCCCTACGCAGCTCGACTGAAGAAACTCCAGTTGTACTCAGTTGCATACCGCCTACTCAGAGGTGATCTCTGCCTGGCATACAAGGCCATGTCCATCCCAGAATTGATGGACATGCTCCACCTAAAGAAAACCTTACCCCCTCAAGCCACACGTTCTAGGGATCTAAACCTCACCACAACAATAAATAGGACATGCTGGAGGGACAGATTCCTGTCCCAGAGACTTCCCATGCTTTGGAACAAGATCCCAATCTACATTAGGCAGAGCTCCTCGCTAACACTCTTCAAAAGAAACCTTGACGAGTGGATGGGAAACAGAAAGTTTACCTCAGGGATCAGTTCAGTGGCTCTGCTGGACAGGGCACAGGGAACTAATCTAAGGGGGCAGCGAAAGCCAACACATTCTGGCTAGGCTTATAAATGCCTTCGGGCAGATAGCCTAGTACCAACCTATGAACCTATGTTTTGTTTCAATGCTTACTAGAAAAATGTTCAAAACTATAAATTTAAAACACACTCTAACAAGTGGTGCTGTATTATACATGGGATATAATTCAGTTATTATATATTATAATTAATACAATCAGGAAGGTGAATCAAAGAACTTTTGCATGGACCTAAAGATGTGTGCAAGGGACCTACGTTTTGAAAACATCCCAAAGGTAAACTTAACCTGCCACTGGCCAGATACATTTTCTTTAAATGTGGGTTTCAATATTGTTTCAGTGAATGTGAGTTTCAAAGGTAAAGAAGTTTTAATGCTGTATGTTTTCATTGTAGGAATGTTGCCTATTTTAGCAAATGTCTATCAGTGTTTGTGCTATAAAATTTGAAATAAAAGTTGTAAATTAAAATTAAATCCAAATATCTGTAATCATTGTACAAGTAAAGTGTAAAACAGTATGTACACTGAGAGTTTTGAACAGTGTTTATGGCAACTGAGGAGAAATAGCCAAGTAATGGGACACTAGAATGGCATGGGGGGGCTTCATGGGGGGCTCTGGGTTTGCACCCCACTGCAAAAAATCCTGCAGGCTACCCTACATGCCTCATCTTTGTGTTTCACTGCAATGTATGTGTGTGCACGTGTGTGTGTGTGTGCACGCGTGTGTGTGTGTGTGTGTGTGTGTGCGTGTTTGAGTTGTGGGTGCCTAGCCAAGCTTATATACGAAGTGTGCTGTGGTTTGTATGCCATGATACTCTGTGCTATACATGCCTCACCACTGTGTGTGTGTGTGTGTGTGTGTGTGTGTGTGTGTGTGTGTGTGTGTGTGTGTGTGTGTGTGTTTGGGGAGTCTAGCCAAGCTCATCCATGAAGTGTACTGTAGTTTGCATGCTTTTCTGTATGATACTCTGTGCCATACCTCTCAAACTCTTTGCAAAAGAAATCTGGACAAAGCCAAAAATAATGGTGTGAAAAACGCCCCGAACTAGGGATAAGTTTTAAATATTGCAGTTCTAAACTTAAAAAGTTGCTAGAATAAAAGGTTTTATGTTGCCATGCATTTTCTGAAGAATATGAAATCTGAAACTCAATGGTCTGTTATTATTTAGTGACTTCAAACCTCAGTGATTTGCTAGAAAAAAAACTATATGAGAAACAGTCCAAAAACGTGAGGCAAAAATCTGGAAATTCTGTGAAAATCTGGACAGCTGAGACGTATGCTCTGTCCTGGGATAGTTGAGATGTATATTTTATTATGATGATTTATATTTACAAAGAACCTTACTGCATTCTCAAAAAAAAAAAAAAAAAGGCTGAACAAAACACTTTTTAAAGCGTTTTTGGGGTGCAAACCCCCCATAACCCACAGACTTTTATATACCAATTGTACAGTCACACCAGCTCAAAGAAGGAGGAGGACATTCTCCCTAAAAGGGCATCACTGCTATCACAACTCACAGACAGTGATTTCCTGTGGAGCAACTCTGCTCATCGGTGAGGTAAAGCCTGGGCAACTGAAACTAAAGCATCCTATCTTCATCCATCAGTAGGGTAACAGTGAAGATGTCACAGGGCACCTAGACTCATTTATTGATAAATCTATTTAAAGGTACAGTGAAAACATCACATATGCTACGTTCTTCTTACTTTAAAAAAGAAAGATGTAATAAATTCATATAACCTCCAGTTCATTTTTTTATTTATTTGTTAACCGAGTAAGTGAATGGGCCATCAGACCACTTTAGCCACAACCTGGCCAAAGAAAAGGAAAAAGTAAATATAGAAAGATTGATAGCATTGTCCCTCTGGAAAAAAAAACCTTAATGATGGTAGCTGTTGAAGGCCTGGAGCATATTAGAAATGCATAACATAGGTATGCATATACAGGATAGTCAAGAAGGAGGCCGGGTAAGACAGTGAATGAAACACAGCGATCCTACATCCAGGAACACACTACACCACAGTCTGTGGTAATGTGATCAAATGACCTGATGTACAGCATGCATAGAGGCTGTATGTGTGAAGCTGTACTTGTTAACATGTGCATAGATGTGTCTCAGTGATGTTAACATGTGCACTGTTTGCAACCTATACAAGGGCATTACAGCACAGATTTCAGTAATGTGGTCACATGACCTAATGCTCAGGTGACATGGCAGTTGCATGCCCAGTGTTATGCTTGTTCACACGTGCATAGATGTGTCTCAGTGAAAATACATATGCAATGTCTGCAGCTCATACAAGGGCACTCTAGCACAGTGGTTGAGAAGTTCATTATAATAAAGATGAGAAATGGGAAACAGTAAGTAGAGGAACACACACTCTAGGATAAATATGAAGAGGAGATGGAAGAGGAGAAGGGGAGGGTTTTCTTTTTTGGGGTACAGGAGCCCACCTGTATTTTTCTTCTGAAGAAAGGAAGAGGGGAGGGTAGCAAGCTGCAACTGGATGGTGGAAGAAGGGTAAAGAGATGGTGGCAGAGGTACATGAAGAAACACTATATATATATATATATATATATATATATATATATATATATATATATATATATATATATATATATATATATATATATATATATATAGCAGTGTCACATATGGATGGGGCAATAATGAGTGACAGAGACAAAGAGTGGACATTTGTCAATGGGAGGATTGGAAGACAAACAGGGAACAAGAAGAGAACTATATGGAAGGGGAGCACAGTGATGGTGAGATAGAGTGGAATGATACGCCTGCCAGTCTGGCCCAGAGACACAACTGCCCCCACGTCAGTCACCTCCATGGCTGAAAACAGCTGCAGGCTCTGCATCCAGCTGCCTGCTGTTGGGGACCACACAAATGCATGATAAATCAAGCTGTGCAAGGAGATACTCCTGTGTGCCAATTTGGTTATCCAGCTACTAGTACACTTCAGTCTAAACACAAGCACTGCACCTCCCAGTAAATGATTCAGGTGATTGATCTCAATCCCTAACCTCCTCTTGCCATTGGCAGTGAAGGCCTAAGTACCACCTTCACAAGTCACTCCTGTACAATAGATGCCAATAGATGCCAGTGTCACCCTTCAGATTTTTAGCAGGCTACAGTCATGCATCTGCCTTGTACAATGGGCCGTCATAACTGCCCAGTAGGCACTCACTATGGTCTCTGTACAGAAGGTGCAGAAAATGTTGGTTTGTTTCTTGCATCAAGTTGGTGCCCTGCAAAAGCCAGTGCCTGATGAAGCTATGGCCACTCTAGATTATACTCAATAAAAAAACATGAATGACCATGGGACATGTTTGCTCACTGTAGATACCATGTGGCATGCATCAATAGGCAGCATGGGCATTTGAGCACATTAGTAGCACAGCTACCACTGACATGTATGAACTGATTCTGAGCATCGGAGTGTCCAACAGACAAGGTAGCAGGGCTGCACCACAAACAGGCTGACCACCCTCCATATTAGTGGTCTGCTACCTGGCTGCCTAGTTAGCGCCATGACAATGTGACCCAGTAGCATAAGTTTCATACAGTCTAGAGAGATATTAGCTGTGGTGGAACAGGCCATGTACATGCCAGTGCATGTGCAAAGATCTTGTTCATAGGTAGGCACTAGGCTATTGGCCCTAGGGCCTATATAAGCCTAGCCAAATGGTACCCTGGCTTTTGCCACCCAAGAAAATTATTTTCCTGTGCCCCTGTCAAGCAGAGCCACAGAAGTGATCCCTGGGGTGAATTTCCTATCTCCCATCCAATCATCAAGATTTTTCTTGAAGAGTGCTAATGAGGAGCTTTGTTTGATATAGATAGGTAGTTTGTTCCAGAGTATGGGAAGTCTCTGAGACAGGAATCTATCCCTCCAGCATGTTCTGTTTTCTGTGGTGACAAGGTTTAGGTCCCTAGAGCGTCTAGCTCGGAGGGATTGGGATTTCTTTATGTGGAGCATGTCCAACAGCTCTGGGTTTGACATAGCTTTGTATGTTACGCAGAGATCACCTCTGAGTAGGCGATATGCGACAGAGTAAAGCTGGAGTTTTTTGAGACGGTCTGCGTAGGGCATCAGTTTGAGGTCGGTAATCCTCTTTGTGAGGTACTTCTGTGGCCTTTCCAGTTGTTGTAGATGTCTTGTGAGGTACATACCAAAAGGGGCATTGTACTCTATAATGAGTCTAATGAGTGATGAGTAGAGGGGAACAATGACCTATTTTTTCATGGATGAGAAACCTTTTGTGATGAGGTGTGCCAAGTAGAAGGATTTCCTGACTACTGTGGCGATGTGATTATCAAAGGAGAGACTACTGTCCACCTGTGTCCCAAGGTCTCTTATCACACTTTCGGTGTTAAGTAGACTACCGCCTATGTGGTAGTTCATGGCTACAGAGTTTTTACCAAAGGGGATGACAATGCACTTTTTGGCATTGAGCTTGAGGCCAGGGCTTTGACACCAGGCATCTGTCTCAGTGAGTCCCTTTTGTAGGATGTCCACATCATTAGGAGATTTGATTATGGCTCCTAGTTTGCAGTCATCTGCGAACTTTGTTAGCCAAAGACCTTCTATGTTAGCCTGTACTTCAGAAAAGTAGATACCAAACAGGAGAGGACCTAGGACTGAACCCTGTGGTACTCCACTTGTCACTGGTCTGAAGTTGGATTTAGAGTCTGCTACTTTCACAGTGTGGGGTCGGTTAGTGAGCCAGTTGGCAACCCATCTTCTGACATAGGGATTTATACCTAGTTTAGTGAGTTTGTCTATAATTCCAGAGTGGGGGATGGTGTTGAAAGCCTTGGCGAGATCTAGATAGGCTGTGTGTACCACCTTACTCTCATCTACAGCTTTGGTGACCGCTTCAAAGATGTCTATCAGGTTTAGGAGACATGATCTGCCTTTTACAAACCCAAACTGGGTAGGGTCCAGAGTTTGGAGATTACCAATATCATTGTTTACAAGTTCCATGATGATATGCTCCATAGCCTTGCAGACCAGGCTCATCAGGCTAATGGGGCGGTAGTTCCCAGGGTCCGTGGTGGCTCCCCCTTTGTGGAGTGGGATAACCGTTGCTGTGCGCTATTCAGTGGGCACAAAGCCTGAGGTGAGGCTATGATTGAACATGGTACTTAGGTTGGGTGCCAGTTCATTCTGTAGTTCATGTAGAACGCAGCCTGGGATGTTGTCAGGTCCCATGGATGCTGTGTTCTTGGCTTTGGAGGGTGTGTTTTTTACCTGTGCAGCCGTGATTACAGGTACTTTGCATTCTTCTGGTATAGAGATGGGCCCTTTAGGGAATGAGTGAGGGGTAAAGTTAGCACTGAACCTATCTGCCAGGATGTTGACAATATCAGTTGGTTTTGTATATTTAGTGCCATTGTGCTGTAACTCAGAGCAGATCTGAGTGTTGCCATTGAGATTCTTGACATAGCTATAGAATGCTTTGTGGTTGTCTTTAGAATCAGTGGCGATTTTGTTTTCGTAAATAGCTTTTGTGGATTTTATGAGGGATCTCAGCTTCTTACTGAGGCTGACCATGGAGTTCTTCCAATCATGGGATTTTACTCTTTTTTGCAACAGTTTCTTTTTTCTGTTGTAGAGTTTGTTTATAGCAGGGGACTACCAGATTGGCTTGCTTTTTTTACAGGATAGCATCTTGGTTCTGTTAGGGATTGCACGATCCATGCTCTCATGTAAGTGCTTATAAAGTGCAATTGTATAGGATTCAGCAGTCGTATCTCTATTGTCCGTCAGCATGGGTGTTGTAAAGTTTGCCACTTCTGTCTTAAGAGGCATGAAGTTGGCTTTGGAGGAATTTTTTACGGTGGTTTCCCTAGTGGGGGGTGGGGCTGGGATGTGGATATCTAGGGTGATTTGCTTGTGGTCGGATCTGACCAACGAGGAATTGACCTCTGGTGTGGAACACCAGTTGCCCATGTTGGTAATGACCAGGTCTAGGATATTGCTGCCCCTGGTGGGGGTGTGGATAAGTTGATCCAATGCATTGGAATTTATGAATTCCAGAAAATGTTGAGCACAAGAGTTGGTACATGAGTAGTTTTCCCAGTTAATGGTGGGGAAGTTGAAATCGCCCATTATTAGAGTGTTAGGTTGTACCCTAATATTTTCCAGTGTATCAAGAAATGAGGAGTGGGAATCCTGGGGCATGGTGGGGGATCAGTAGCAAGCTACAATTTGCATTGCGGTCTTGCCCAGGGTTAGTTGCACTTGGATAATCTCAGATACATTATGATGAGCAACTAGCCTGGAGGTGTGGATATCCTTAATGAATATGGACACGTCTCCGCCTTTAGTGCTTCGGTCCAAGTTAGGTGGCCGAAAGGTGTGGTATGAATTATAGCCTGGTAATGCAGGGGTGCTGTCTGGAGCCTTGAACCAGGTCTCTGTCACTGCACAGATGTCGATGTTCTCCATTTTAAAAAGTGCCTCGAGTGAGTGTATTTTGAGGTTTAGAATTCTAGCATTGAGTAGCATTACCCTCAGATTTTGCTTGCTTGTACCTGTTATGGTGGTGAATTTGTCATTTGAATCTTGCCTACAAAAGGTACTATAGGGGTGGGAAGAGCCTTAGCCAGTATCCGGAATCCCAAGGGTGACAGGTGCAGGCCATCTCTGGCAAAGCATCGTGGTTTGTCGATCATGTCATCCCAGGCAGACAGATACTGGATCCCCTTAGAATGACACCAGAAGCTTAGCCAATTGTTGAAGTCAATCATTTTGTCCTTGTACTGTGGTATCATTCTGGGTGATGGCAGGATGCTACTCAGGGCTAGGGTCATACCTGCCTGGGCTACAAGATCAGAAAGCTCCTCCATGTCTCTTTTCATGCAGCCCAGGGGGGTACTTCTCAGGTCATTCACACCAACATGGACAATGACAGAGTCATATTTGTACTTGCTGTGGAGTGACCTGAGTGCATGCATTACATGGCAGATCCTGGCACCTGATAGACAGCTGACAGTGACTTTCCCCTTGTTTAGCCCGGTGAGTGGAACATCAGTGTGCCTGACTATAGAGTCACCTATGACTAGAGTGTTAGGTACATTGTTATGCCTTATGGGCTGTGGTTGAGTGGCACACTGAGTTTGTGGGCTATGTGTCATCTGGGTTGTGTTGGGGAGTGAAGGTTGCTTGCGTTTCTGCTTTGGAGGTCCCTGTTGCTTGGGAAGATTTTCTTTGAGAGCCTCCACGAATGTAGGTGTGTGTTTTGTGTTTCGATGTGTGTGTTTTAGTGGTGTAGGTTTTGAGGGACTATGTGATGAGTGTGGTGTGGTGCAATGGTGCAAGTGTTTACCTTCTCCTCTTGACTGTCTAGTCCAGTCTTGGGTGAAGAGAGCTTTGCTTCCAGTTTGGTTATATAAGTGCATCTCTCACAGGTTGTAGTGTTGGGTGGTAGGAGGAGAGGGTTGTCTGTGTACATGAGGCAATTGCTGCATTGCCCCAAGATGCCCAGATTCATCAGGTAGACAGGAGAAAACACCGGGAGCTTACCCTTAGACATGCCTGGATAGGTGCTTATTTATTAAGTACTAAAAACTGTTTTCATCTAGACAAGTGAGGAAAGTTGAGTGCTGTAGTAATTTGTAGCTTATTTAGTGCTTACAACGAGTTCTGAACAAGTGCTGAGCTAAAGAAACAAATTTGAGTGCTGAAACTAGAAAACTTGCTAGTTCTAAGAAACAAAATTAAGCTACAAGGCTTCCCTCCAACACAGAAAGACTTAGGGGCTCAGAAGCTTACAAACTGTCCTGGATACAGTAAATCTGTATCTGGACTAGACAACTTATAGGAAAGGCAGGAAACAAGCTTAGAAATTTTTTTTTTTGTAAAGGGGAAAGGAGGAGCAGAAGCTAACTGGGCTGTCCTTCTCAAATATTCTCCCTGGAATAGGTAGAATGAGGTAATGACACTAGACCAGGAGGAGTGTCCCAGATCAAATTTACAGTAGGGGTGGGCAACTGCAAAGCCACCAAGTTGTGGCATATGCATGGGAAAACAAGGGCCCTGTGGCACTATGTGGGACTGACATCACATTGTGTTATTAGTGTAAATCAGCAACAGTCATACTAATCACCTTAATTCCATAACTCTGGCACTATGGGACCCATGTTAGCATGATAACAGCAGTGGTTGCAATTGTGGTGCCAACCAAGTTATAGTAACCTATGAAATGAGGTATAGCGGGGGATTATAGGGTCATTATGGAGTATAATAGGCAACCTAACTGCAGTCAAGTGATGTGGTAAGGGAGTGAGGCAGTCAGAAGGCATAGACAAAGCTCACACAGAATGGGTAGCTGTACTGCTTGGGCGAGGATTGAAACTGCAGTGTGAAGACATGGAGACTTGACATATGGAAGGATCAAACAGGATACAGTGTACAGGTCATGGATTTCCATAGCCCAAATTTAGGAATTCTCAATGTCAAAGACTTCTATGCTGGCTATGTTGGGTAGCACCACAGATGGGGAGTGAGGGAACACAGTACGCTGCAAAGGTCAGATTGGCAGCAATATGGAAGGGGGGATTAAGGCCAGATACATGGAACAGGCTGCAAGAGCTGTGAATGTGATGATTAATGCAGCACTGTCTGGGGGCCACAGGCCACTACATAAGTGTTACAGCCACTGTGGACTTCAGAACCCATGTACATCCTGAGATATATCATTGAAGCCAATGCATGTCATGCTGTTGACATGTGGCCTGAGCCAACACTGTCCAGTGGCTACAGCACATCACAAATACAGCCATGTTTATCCTAGGCACTAATCATAGTTGATTGTTCATGTATACAGGTACTGTGTTGGGAATAAAGAGAGACAAAAAGAGGCTGAAGAAGTTCACCCCAGCAGAAACAGAGGTACTCCCACAGGTTTTATGCCCTGACGGCAGATGGATACTTGAAATGTCCAAAGGTGACAGGATCTTCATGGACCAGGAGTGGAAGGACCTGGTATATGATGTTAGTTCCATAGGTAGACATAACAGAATTGGACCACAGGCCTGTCACATGGTCACTGATGTGATCTGCAATGTACACACATAGGCTCAGGCCACTGCAAGCTAAAAATGGCACATGAGGAGAAGATGCATCACAAAACACCTTCACAGATGAGGGACTGTGCCTAGACATTCATTCCCAAAGGAGGCCTAAATGTTGGAGCCTTACTGGTCATGATACCAGGTGTATCCATGTGTGTGTGTGTGTGTGTGTGTGTGTGTGTGTGTGTGTGTGTGTGTGGACCAAGATGGTATGCCTATCTCCCAGTACATTGGTGTATCATTATAAAGGCATCACCCATGAAAAAGCTCAATATACCTCTACTTTAGGTACCTCAGGGATGCGAGTGATATGACCTGTGTTCCAAGGTATTTCTGTGCTTCTTACCTTTGTACAAGAATGGGAACACAGTGCACAAGAGTGGGGTATCAACAGGCTTCACTTTTACAAAGTCCCCACATTCTCAGACATTGGTGGTACCCTGGATATCACTCAGCAGATGTGTAGGTCTGTGATCCAGGCACAGACAAAATGCCACTCATGCCACAGCAGAGATGATTACTATGTTGCATGATGTGTGATGACATACATGAGAACCTGTGACATCTGCATGATGAAATTGTATATTTGGATGGGGAAATCACAAACTTGCTGAAATCACAAACTTGCTGAAGGTGGTGAAGGGGCACTTTGCATCTGTTGCAGCTTCAGTGAGTTATGGGTTCACTGCTTAATGTGGCTATGGCATAGGTCACCTGTGAGGGTTACACTCATGACCCCAGGGCTGTCCCATACCCCTCCAGGGTTGATTCATAGGTTCATAGGTAGATACTAGGCTATCTGCCCTAGGGCATTTATAAGCCTAGCCAGAGTGTGTTTGGCTTTCACCTCCCATTTAGATTAGTTAACTATGCCTCTGTATAGTAGGTCACAGAAGATAGCCCTTTAAGGTTAGTTTACTGTGCCTCTGTCTAGCAGGGACACAGAAGAGATCCCAGGGGTAAACTTATGATCTCCCATCCACTCGTCAAGATTTCTCTTGAAAAGGGTCAGTGAGGGGCTCTGCCTAACATGAATTGGGATTCTGAGGGGAGCCTCTGGGATATGAATCTGTCCCTCCAGCATGTCCTATTTATTGCTGTGCTGAGGTTTAAGTATCTGGACCGTGTAGCTCTAAGGGATTTGGATTTCCTAAGGTGGAGCATGTCCATTAATTCTGGGTTAGACATGGATTTGTACGTCCGGCATAGATTGCCTATGAGTAGGCGGTAAGCAACTGAGTAGAGCTGGAGTTTCTTTAGTCGAACTGCACAGGGCATCTGTTTGAGGCCCGTGATCCTCTTGGTGAGGTACTTTTGGGGTCTCTCCAGTTGCTGCAAGTGTCTGGTAAGGTACATCCCAAATGGGGCATTGTATTCAATTATGGGCCTGATGAGTGATGAGTAGAGGGGCACAATGACCTCTCTTGATCTAGATGTTAACCCTTTCGTGATAAGGTGGGCTATATAGAAGGTCTTTCTAACCACTTTGGCAATGTGATTGTCAAAGGAGAGATTACTATCTACTTGGGTCCCCAAATCCCTAATTACTTCTTCCATACTTAATGGATTACCACCTATGTGGTAATTTGTGGGCACTTTGTTTTTTCCAAAGGGGATGACTATGCACTTTTTGGCATTTAGCTTGAGGCCGTGGCTCTGGCACCAGGTATCTGTCTCTGTGAGACCCTTTTGGAGGATGCTTGTGTCAGCCGGAGAGTCGATTATGGCTCCCAGTTTGCAGTCATCTGCAAACTTGGTCAGCCATAGTCCTCCCGTGTTAGCCTGTACCTCGGAGAAGTATATACCGAACAAGAGTGGTCCCAGGACTGAGCCTTGTGGGACGCCACTTGTAACTGGTTTAGAGTCTGACATGGCACCTACAATTCTGACCATGTGGGTTCTATCCCTGAGCCAATTTGCAACCCATCTTGTGACATAGGGGTTGATATTTAAGCTGGTAAGCTTATTTATGATGCCTGAGTGGGGTATTGTGTCGAAGGCTTTTGCAAGGTCCAGGTAGGCTGTGTGGTCTACCTTCCCCTCATCTATGGCCTTGGTAACTGTTTCAAGGAAGTCAACTAGGTTTAAGAGGCAAGATCTGCCCTTAACAAAGCCGAATTGGGTAGGGTCCAGTGTCTGGAGGTTCCCAATGTCTTTGTTTATGAGTTCCATGATGATACGCTCCATAGCTTTGCAGACCAGACTAGTCAGGCTTATAGGGCGATAGTTCCCAGGGTCTGTTGTGGCACCACCTTTGTGGAGTGGGACCACTGTTGCTGTAAGCCATTCTTTGGGTACATATCCTGTAGTAAGGCTGAGTTTGAATAGTGACTTTATGTGAGGGTTCAGTTCTTCTTGGAGTTCGTGTAAGATGCAGCCCAGGACACCGTCTGGTCCCACTGATGCTGTGTTTTTTTATTTGAAGAGGGCAGCTTTCACCTGTGCATCTGTGATGTCTGGGAGGCTACATTCTGTTGGGATAGACATTTGCTCTTTCGTGGGGGAAGGGGGGGAGTTTGCACTGAACCTGTCTGCCAGGATGTTGGCAATGTCTGTGGGTTCAGTGTATTCTTTGCCATTTTGCACTAACTCAGAGCATATCTGGGAGTTGCCACCCAGATTCCTGACATAACTAAAGAAGGCCTTGTGATTATCTTTAGCGTCTTGGGCAATTTTTCTTTCGAAGCTGGCCTTTGATGATTTTATGAGGGATCGTAGTTTCTTGCTAGTACTGATCAGAGATGCCTTCCCTTTTTGGGATTTTGCTCTATCATGTAGTAGCTTCCTCCTTCTGTCGTATAGCTTATTTATGGCCAGGGTCCACCAGACAGGTCTCCTGCTTTTGGAGGAGTGAGTCTTGGTTTTATTTGGGATAGCACGATCCATGCATTGCTGTAGGTGCTCATAGAATGCGTTTGTAAAGGATTCTGTGGTTTGGGCAGTATTTTCCTCTGGCCTGGGGGCTTTGAAGGATTCCACCTCGGTTTTGAGAAATGTGAAGTTTGCTTTTGAGAAATTTTTCACAGTGGTTTCCTTGGCTGGGGGTGGGGACGGGATATGGATGTCCAGTAAGATTAGTTTATGGTCTGATCTTACCAATGAGGGGTTCACCTCTGGTGTGGAACATAGAGTCCCCATGTTGGTGATGACCAGGTCCAATATGTTGTCCCCTCTTGTGGGAGTGGTGACCAGTTGTTCCATAGCGTTTGAGTTTATAAATTCTAGGAACCATTGGGCAAGGGTGTTGGGGCTTGAGTAGTTTTCCGAATCAATGTTTGGGTAGTTGAATTCACCCAATATTATGGTGTTTGGAGAGACCTTCATATTCTCCAATGTTCTCAGGAAAGCCGAGTGGGGTTCCTGAGATTGGGAGGGTGATCTGTAGCAGGCTACAAACTGAAAGGCAGTTTTGCCCACTGTTAGTTGCACATGGATGGTCTCCGATGCTTCGTGCAGTGCCACTAACCTGGAGGTGTGGGTATCTTTGAAGAATATGGATACTCCCCCTCCTTTTGTGTTTCAGTCCGAGTTTTGGGGATGAAAAGCATGGTATGAGTTATAACCTGGTAGTGCTGGGGTGCTCTTGGGAGCCTTGAACCAGGTTTCTGTTACTGCACAGATATCGATATTATCCATACTGAGGAGAGCCTCGAGTGCATGCATCTTGAGGTTTAGGCTTCTGGCGTTGAGTAGCATTACCCTTAGTTTTTTTCTCCTTGTGTTGTCTATGGAGGTGGGTTTGTCTTTTGAGCCTTGCATAAAAAAGGCACTATTGGGGTGGCAAGAGCCTTAGCCAGTATTTGAAAGCCCAGGGGTGACAGGTGCAACCTGTCCCTAGCGAAGCAACGTGGCTTGTTGAGCATGTCATCCCAGGCTGACAGACACTGGATCCCCTTTGAATGACACCAATACTTTAGCCAATTGTTAAAATTGATCATTTTGTCTTTATACTGTGGCATCATTCTTAGTGAGGGCAAGATGCTACTCAAGGTCAGGGTCATACCGGCCTGGGCTACATGATCAGAGAGCTCCTCTATTTCTCTTTTCATGTAGTCCAAGGAGGTACGTCTCAGGTCATTCACACCAGCATGGACAATGACGGAGTCATATTTGTACTTGCTTTGGAGTGACCTGAGTGCTTGTGTTATGTGGCGGATCCTGGCACCCGACAGGCAGCTTACAGTGACCTTCTCCTTGTTCAGTCTGATGAGTGGGACGTCAGTGTGTCTGACAATAGAGTCACCTATTACAAGTGTATTTGGTGTGTTGTTTAGCCTTAAGGGCTGTGACTATGTGGCACACTGACTTTGTGAAATATGTGATACGTGGGTATTGTTGTGGGGTAGCGGTTGCTTGGATGTCTGCTTTGGAGGTCTCTGCTGCTTTGGCAGATTTTTATTTAGAGCCTCCGAGTATGTTTTTGTATATTTATGTGTTTGGTTTGCTGATGCGATAGGTCTATGTAAGACTGGATTTGTGGTGTGAGTGGTTACCTTCTCCCCTGACTGACTGTGCCAGTCTTGGGTTGAGAGAGCTCAGCCTCCAGTTTGGCTGTATAGTTGCATCTCTCACATATATTTGAGTCTGTTGGGAGGAGGAGAGGGTGGTCTGTGTATATAAGGCAGTTGTAACATTGCCTCAAGAATCCCAGATTCACTAGCTGGACTGAAGAGTAAACCTGAAACTGTCTTTTGCACATTCCAGAATAGTATAAGGAACTGCTTATTGACTGATCAGAAAGGACCAATAGGGAGCCAAGTACTTATAAATAGTATAACAGGGTGTAGTGCTTTAGTTTGTTAGTGTTTACTTGTAAGATTTGAGCAAGTGCAGGGCTTTAGAAGGAAAATAGAGTGATTACTTTGTGTTACCCATCACTCTTTCCATGGCTGTCACCATACCGAAGCGTGACCACAGGCATAGTTGTGACCACTGTTCATCTGAGGGAAGCCCACAGGCCAAAGCAGTCAAGGTCACACAGTTATAGATTATCCTTAACAACTTTTTTTTTGTGGAACATGGGGTGCCACAGTGGGGGTCAGCCAGTATACTGGCAATATCTGTTGGCTCGGTATAGGAGGTACCACTGTGCAGTAGCTCAGAGCAAATCTGGGTATTGCCATGGAGATTCTTTACATAAATATAGAAGGCCTTGTGGTTGTCATTAGTATCTGCTGCAATTCTGTTTTCATAGCTAGCTTTAGAGGATTTGATGAGGGATCTCAACTTTTTGTTGAGGTTGATAAGGGAGTTTTTTCCAGTCTTGGGACATCACCTTATTCTGCATCAGTTTTCTCTTTCTGTTGTAGAGTTTGTTTATGGCAGGGGACCACCAGATTGGCTTCCATTTTTTGGAGGAGAGCGTCTTGGTTCTATTGGGTATGGTAGGTCTATATTAGATCACCGACCGCTGAAAGAAGTGAATGGTGATTAATCGACCCTATGTAAGCGAAAGCTTACAATCTCGAACTGTCAGAACAGTGATTTTTTTTCCTAGGGAAAAAAAATCACTGTTCCAAAACACATACACACAACACAAGCACACCAAGCAAACAGCAATCCACACACATACACCTAAAATCTTACAACTAACCCTACACTAAACTATACACACACCACTAACTATCCACTTACCTTAACCCAAACCCTAACCCTAAGGTCCGTCACTATCACACACTCACCTCACCCACTCCCTAACCCTAACTCACCTAACCCGCCCTAACCCTCACGTCCACACAATCGCACACTTACCTGATATCGACCTGTAACTTTCCGCCATAGCACTGAAAATACTGAAGCAACAGAAACGGGCAACCAAATTCTCTGTTCCTTCGATATTTTCAGCTTTCGCTCCATAGGGTTTGATATTATAACATTTGAAGGTTTTAAACCTCGATGTTCTAATATAGACCCGGGTATGGTCAGATCCATGTATTTGAGTACGTGTTCATACAGTGCATTGGTGTAGGATTCAGCAGTTATGCAACTATTCTCCATTTGCATGGGTGCCGTGAAGTTAGCCAACTCTGTTTTTAGGAGCCCAAAGTTACCTTTGGAGAAGTTTTTCATGGTGGTTACCTTTGCGGGGGGGGGGGGGTTCCAAGCTGATTAGTTTGTGGTCGGCTCTAACCACCTTCCTTTTATGCTTCTCAGTACTCTACTGTTACTGATATAAAACATTTTTGTTGGAATTTGAATCTAAAATATTTTTATAGTCAGAGGCAAGATATGAGTAACATTATCAACACCTCATTTAGTTTTAAAAAATCCACCTTTCAACCACAGTACCATCCTGCTGTCAAAATGTTTCAGCAACATGTGATACAGGACTTGCACGTAAGTCAAAATAATATTTTTAGAAATTATAGTAATAATTTGAGTAAAAAACAGAAGATTGCACTAAATAGTTTAAAGAGTAATGAACACGTTGTAGTTAAAGCAGATAAAGGTGGTGCAGTAGTCCTATTGGACTCAGTGGATTATGATAAAGAGGTGGGAAGACAGTTGAATGATGTGGTATCATATTGTAAGATGCCATATGATCTGAGTTCCGAATTTAAGTCTTATATTGACAGATTCTCGGCTGGAGTGCAGGGAGTGCCTTTTGTGTGGAGTCTGCATGTCCTCCTCGCAGTTGGGTGGGCGTTCGAAAGACATGCGTAAATGGGCATGCCTTCATTGAAGGTTGAACATCAAGCTGGCACCTTGGCATTTGTCATAATCTACTGCAAATCATTAGCAGACCGGAGTTCCGCTGTGGCGACCCCTAAGGAAAAGCCAAAAGACAACAACATTGACAGATTCTTAGTTGAGGCTAAATATGAGGGTGTTGTTTCTGAAGCATTGTTGCAACAGCTTTTAGTGGATGACCCCAAGCCACAATGGTTCTACGTCTTGCCAAAAATCCATAAATCAGTGACCAATCCACCAGGTAAACCAATAATCTCTGGTAGGGGCTCTTTAACAGAACCACTGTCAGTTTATCTTGGAAACAAAATGAAATCTCTCTTGCAATTTGTAGGAGCATGTATAAAAAATACTAATGAGTTTCTTAAACTCATGAATGATGTGCAAGTCCCACAGAATTCTTATTTGTGTACACTTGATGTACAATCTTTGTTCACTAGCATTCCACATGGAGGATTGCTAGCAGTTAAATATCGATAGGTGTATTCACAAATGTATTCTAAAATCCAGGTGGACTTTTTGTTGAAATTACTTGGTTTGGTACTTGAACACAATGTGTTTTGATATAAGGTCGACTGGTACTTGCAAATAAAGGGTACAGCAATGGGTGCTACTTTTGCCCCAATATATGCAGATCTGTTTATGGGGTTTTTAGAGCTTAAGTTGATTTACAAGGAAAACCCTTTTAAAAAATATTTGAATATGTGGTTTTGTTTCCTTGATGACGGCTGGTGTGTTTGGAATGGTCCTTTGAATTTATAGGGTAAATTCGTAGAATATTTTAATTCAAATGTATTTGAACTAGTTTGGAATAAAGGTGTGGAAATAAAAGATCTGTCCACACCTAGATTAATAACCACATTTGGAACAATAAATAAAGGTCTATCTGACCTAGATTGATAACCACATTTGAGACAAACACTTTTAAAATAAAAGAGGTGATTAATAAACATTGGCAACTCTTAAAGACAGATCCCTTTTTTGAGCAAAATTTGGATACTTATTGCCAATATGGCTACTGAACTGGTAAAAATGTAGGTAAATATCTCCCTGGTTTTAAAAGATATGTGAGGGGCGGATATAAAACTAAAAAGAATAGACTATGTGGAAGCATATTTTGTGGCAATTGTACATATTGAAAAATTGTTTCTAAAACAAAATCTTTCACTTCAGTAAACACTTCTAAAGTATTTGACATCAGACATTTAATCACATGTACCACTGAATGGGTAATTTACATGGCGGTTTGCCAATATGGAGCATTCTACGTTGGTTAGACATCAAGGCCTTTGAAACAAAAGATAGTAGTACATCTGAGTGACATAAATTGTAGAAGCCCTAGAAGACCTTTATTTAAACACAAACTTGAACACATCACAGCACATTTTATCTTTGTAGGTATAGATATGGTAAAAGGTGACAGTTTGTCCAGTGTATCTAAACATAAGATTTTGACTCAGAAAGAAAGATTGTGGATTATTAATTTAGGAGCATTACATAAACCTGGACTTAATGAGTTTTGTTAAAGCACTAGGTTTATTTGAAGACATACTCTCTGTTTGGTATATAATATGGTGATATGATTATCTTTAGAACTGTTATGTGGTATATATATATATATATATATATATATATATATATATATATATATATATATATATAATGTAGTTTTGTAAAATATTTAAAGTATATGTTTTGATATTTTTATTACTTTTTGTTTTTCGTTAGCTGGATTTTTAGTAAAGGGTGAGATGTATATTTATATTCTATTTAGGTTATGAATTAAAATGCTGACTGTGTCTTTAAATGGAACTTTGAAAATGATACTCTGTTGCTCCTTTCTGTTTCACATTGATGACGCCAGTGGACAAAAGCAGTTTGCTTGTTTGGGCCTTATAAAATAAAGCCTGGTTGCTTTTAACAATATTCAAATATATTTTTGAAACAAAACTTGCTATTTTAGAAGTTTTTCTAAGAGGTGCTGGATTTGTTTTGTTGCTGTTATATGTATATATATATATATATATATATATATATATATATATATATATATATATATATATGGGTCTTTGTCAAAAGACTGAAAGTGCAAAAGACTAAAAATCAAAATATCTAAAACTCAAAATATTGAAAACATTTTTAATGTAGGGGTAAGCCCTCCTACACCACTCAGCTCCCCACACCCCCTGCTAATTATTTATTTTTATTTATTTATTTGCATTTGTTTACCGGGAGGTCTACTGGGCCAGAGTGAGCCCATTTTCAGTAAAGGCCCAGGGAGAAAAGCTCCAAAAACAAACATGATAAAGCTACAGAATCAAAATATAGAAATCAAGCAGTAATAGTACAGAACATGTTGCAGAATAGGTAATACAATAAAATCAATAAAATCTAACATCTGCATAACTAGTATTAAGTATGCAAGCCAAGCAAGAATACAGTTGATGACATGGGATAATAGCGAATGTGTGAACAGCACAGTATTACAGTTTTGCAGTCGAGAGGGAAAGATGGAGAGCCACAGATTAAAGATTCTGATAGTAAGGGACAGCCTTAGAGCTACTGCTATATAGGCATCAAGAATGAATAGAAGATATGGTAGGTAACTGATATAGTAGATTATGTGCGGCTGGGTGGACATGTTGGACTTAGTAAGTTGAAAGCACTGAATGTATATATGATGACTCTGAGCTGTAAGTGAGATGGGGAGGAAAAGTAGGAAGGCTAGGAATATATATATATATATATATATATATATATATATATATATATATATATATATTTTTTTTTTTTGTTTTGTTTTATAGTCAGTGCTGATAGATGTACATAGCCAGTGGGAGAACAAGTGTTGTTTCAGTGAAATCTTAAAGCATTCAGGGTTGCTAGTAGACCTAAGTGAAGGAGGGAGAGCTTTCCATAGTTATGTTATAGCATATGGGTAACGCATTTGACCGGCGGAAAGGTTAGGTTTCGCTACATTAAGGAGCATCTTACTAATTGATCGCAGAGGTCTATTTGGGTGATACATGGTGAACAGAGAGGAGAAGGCAGGATAGCTAGAAGGCTTACAGATTAGCTTATGAGCTCTGGTTAGTTGCAGGTATATCAGATGTTGGGGAAGTTCTAGCCAGTTTAGATGTTGGAGTGATACACAGTGGTGGGGGGAGTGTTTGGTGCTGGTTACAAATGTTGCTATTTTATTGTAGCATGAGTCTAGTTTGGATTTAAAAGAGGATTGTATATTAGTAAGGAGAGCTGCACCATAGAGCAATGATGGAAGTAGAAAGGAAGAGGCAAGGGATAGTCTTGCTGCATAGGTGAGGAAGGTTTTGTGCCTGTACAGGATGCTGAGTTTTTGATGTTTTTTTTTATGCTTGTGTTAATATGCTGGTCAAAACTTAGGTGTTCATCTATGATGACCCCTTGAAGTTTGGTATATGAGACTACTTTGAGGCAAGTGTTGTTGAGTGAGCTGATGGCAAATTCATTTTTGGTTAGGGGTGTTGTTTTTAGGGGGTGAACATAAGTTTGGTTTTATTAACATTTAGAGGTAAATGGTTATTATACATCCAGGTTTCAGGGGAGGTGAAGGCATTTTGGGTGAGTGTAAGTAGTTCTGAAGTAGACTTGGCCATGCAGATGATGATGGAGTCATCTGCATATTGGATGACATTAGCATGGGGTATGCTGTCATGGAAATCATTAATGCAAATGATGAAGAGCATTGGACCTAGTATGGCCCTTGTGGCACTCCAGCACTGATGTTGAGGAAAGGAGAAAGGGATTGGTGTCACCTGGTTGGTTGTTGTCTATCTGTAAGGTAGCTGGAAAACCAGGCTAGGATAGGAGAAGATATGCCTAAATTGGAGAGTTTGGTCAGAAGAAGCAAGCGGGAGACAGTATCGAATGCCTTGGAAAGGTCAAGAAATAGTGAGGAGACAAGGTATCCTGAGTCTCAAGCATGGTTGATTGTGTCCAAGAAAATGACGAAGCCTAAACCCAAGTTTGGTTGGGAAGAGGAGGTTGTCATGTAGAAGATAATTAAGTAGTTGGTTATGGATACATTTTTACAGAATTTTGGAGATGGGAGAGAGGATGACAATTGGACGGAAGTTAGATATATCATTATTGTTTCCACCTTTGAAGAGAGAGAGGATAAATGCCTTTTTTCAGATGATGGGAGTGAAGGACACTTGAATGTATCTGTTTAGTATCATACTAATGGGATAGGCTATAGCATCTGCTGATTTTTGGAGGAATTCTGGTGGTAAGTTATCTGGAGCATTTGATCCAGGTTTAAGTTTAAGCAGGAGATTCTTTTTGGTAGAGGTAGGTATGGGTACGCGACAGAAGTTTGGTCTTGCAGTAGCAGATGTGTCTGGAGGCAGTGGGATTGACTATGCTGTTTTTAAAGAATAAGTTAAAAAGTGAGGCACTTTCAGCTGGGGCCATATCTGGATCAGGGGAGGGATTATTGCTTTTGCCTGGGTATAGCAGAAAGTTTATGGACCTCCAGAACTCTTTAAGATTTTTCATATAGTCAATTTGCAGAGTAATGTAGTATTCTTGTTTGGTTTTGATGACAAGTCGCTTTACTTGATTATACAGTTGTTTGTATTGTATATTATAATTATATATACCAACTCTGAGATTGCACAATACTAGAGAATGGATAAATTCCATTTTCGATATTTTAAGTTTTAGATATTTTGATTTTCAGTCTTTTGAACTTTTGATATTCAGAAGAGGACCCATATATACATATATATATATATATATATATATATATATATATATATATATATATATATATGGATTCACTTTACAAGCTCGACATTTTAAAACATCGAAATTCATATGGCTTCGACCATATAATCAATGTTTTAAAACATCATACCTGTAAAGCGGAGATCTCCATACAGCACGGAATGGGTAAGTTTCCCTTTTCCTCACTGTAGTGCGATCTTGGAGTTGGTATATTTAAATAGTGGGGGGTGTGGGATGGAGGGGGGCTTGCCCCCTGTAAAAACGTCTTAAAATATTTTTTCTGTTGTTTTTGTGTTTGCTTTACAGGTTTTAAAATGTCAATTATATGGTCTCTGTCATATGAATTTCCATGTTTTAAAACATCGAGCTTGTAAAGTGAATCCATATATATATATATATATATATATATATATATATATATATATATATATATATCCGCGGTGGTGGTGCTGCGGTAGCATTGTCGCCTCACAGTAAGACGCTGTCCGGTTCGATTCTCAGCTAGAGCGTCTTCTGTGTGGAGACATGCGTGAATGGGCGTACCTTCGTTGAAGGTTGTGCATTAGGGCTGGTAACTCAGCACGTAAAAATCAACTACCAATCATTAGCGGACCGGAGTTCCGCTGTGGCGACCCCTAACCGGGAAAAGCCGAAAGACACAAACAAATATATGGATCTCCTTCATTTGATCGACAGACCATTTGATAGAAACTCATTTGGTCGAAGTCTCATTTGATAGAAAACCAGTATTCAAGGCAATTAACAGGGATTTGTCCCCCTCCCCAATATCGTGTGACCCTGGAGTTGATATATATATATATATATATATATATACAGTCGGGGGGTGGGGGGTGCAACCTATTTTCATTTAAAATGTGTACTTTTTGTTTTCTTTTCTTCTTTTAAACAAAAATAGGTGGGGGGCTTCACCCCCACACCCCTCCGACTATATATATATATATATCAACTCCATGGTCGCATGATATTGGGGAGGGGGGAAACTCCCTGTTCATTGCCTTGAATACTGGGTTTCGATCAAATGAGACTTCGACCAAATGAGTTTCTATCAAATGGTCTGTCGATCAAATGAAGGAGATCCATATATATATATATATATATATATATATATATATATATATATATATAAGTGTATGTTCACTCAGTTCTTTTTCAAAACTACTATCACCACAAAACTGTAAATGTTATTTCAGGGTATTGTATACCACAATCTTTCTCTTAAAATTATGTAACACAAAGTAAATATTTAACTCTTTAGTGCTTAAAAGTGTCTTTTTTGGAAGTGTATAGTGAAGCTGCACACTGTCATATTTATCTTCATGTGTATATAGGAAGAACATTTTATTTCTCAAAAACTATTTTTTCCACAAATCTGTACTAAAATAACTGTCAACCACTGTAAATGTGTCAACTACTGTGAATTTGCTCTATTGTCTGTATAATCAAATAGTGTTACTTTATCTTAAGGTTTAAATATTCTGTGTATTTTGAAGGTTTTCACTCCAGGCCTCAGTTAAAAAAGGGCTAATTTCTAGCCCAATCAGTCTTCCCAGTTAGAAAATAAATAAATAAAAATAAATAAATAAATACACATAATAATTGGATGGATAATCTTAAATTCTCTCTCAATCTATCTTGTGTTGCCCTCCTTGAAGCTGGCAAGAAGTTTTGGATATACTTTATTGGTTAGGTTGTAGTGGTTTGTGAACCAGATGTTCATAATTCTTTGAGCACTACTGAAAGGGGTTTTGGATAGCAGTACAGATGCTAAATGGTGCCTATAGGGGAAAGAGTTGTATAGACCAACCACTTTTGGCATCAATTGTGGTGCACAGCATCCTCGAGATAGGAGAACACAGATCACAGACTGTATTGCATGCCCAGGTTAATCACTTAACTGTATAAAATTGGCTTTCGGTAATTAAGTCATGTTGATTGTCACCAAATGAGCATGGGTATTTGCCAGTGGGGTTAAGGACCTGACCTATGCCATTAAGGGGTGTACGTGCCCCAATTGGCCAGTGTGTGCCTGCCATAAAGCTCAGTTGTCCTGAGTCAAAAACCTGCTGGAGAGCCGGTGTCCAGTTGCTCAGCTTGAGTTACCTGAGATAGCGCTGCTGAGTGAAAGCTGGACTTAAAACCAATCAAACTGCCAAAATGAATTATGAATTGTTACCGTCAATGTAGATTCAATAACAGGATGCAGTCTGAAACTGGATGATTTTACAACAGTCCCGGGAATTCATTATAGGGCCTATTATGAGCAGGCCTTGCTCCCACAACAGAGTGTTTTGCAGTTGAGAAACATTTTAGCCACGATGAGGACAGATCTCTTTATCAGCTAATTTGCATGTCTCTGAATTGCAGTTACTACTGCAACTGACAGATCATTGTGCTACTGTGACTTCACACACACACACACACACACACACACACACACACACACACACACACACACACACACACACACACACACACACACACACACACGTCTGCATTTTACTATTTCTGTGGTGCCCCTCGACACCTGATTGTTGAAGTGTCATTAAGGCATAAGAGTTTGGAGCATTCCCTGGTGTGTAGTGTTTCTCCCATTCCCAGTCCCCATAACAGTTCAAGTGCCATTACAGCATGAGTGTAGTGTGCCTCGTGGCTAGTGGTTCCCCAACTTCCCTTATCCGCATACTGATTTAAGTACCATTACAGCACGAATGTAGTGTGCCTCGTGGCTAGTGTTTCTCACCCTCCCTGATCCTCATACTGATTTAAATGTCATTACAGCACAGGTGCAGTGTGCCCAGTCATGGGTGCAATATGCCTGATGATTACTGGTGCTCACACACTCCCAATCCCTGTACTAATGTTGGTTCTGTTATGGCACATGGGTTTAGAGTAATCCTTGGTGACTTGTGGTCCCCCCCCCCGCACTACTGATGTTGGTGCCATTAAAGCACATGAGTTTAGAGCAATCTCTAGTGGTTAGTGATTCTCCCATCCCCTAACCCACGGATGCCCATGTTGCTGTAGATTTTGGTAGATGAACACAGCTTTATGGTCATGTTCACAGCCATGACGTGGTGGGGTCAGCTTTGCTGTTTACATGTCTGAGTCATTTCCTGAATTGCTAGGCATGTACATGACACCCAGGTGGTAGTTCTAGGACAGTGAGTGTATGGCTAATTAACATATGCCTCTCCCCCAGATTGCCTCATTATAATTCAGCACAGCTGTCAGGCCAGTCTAATGTGGTGCTGCATGTCTTCATACTAGAGCACCATGCAGAACTATGCTGGGGTTGCACCTGAATTCAAATAGGTTACAGTTATGTGTACACATCACAGTACCTTTATGAATTCCTCACTTTGTATTTAAGATGCATTTCGTGTGCCTTGAAATAATTGTGGAAATTAAAAATGTGATGCCCTGAAATTTACAGTATGTGTGCTTTTGCAGGCAATTTGTGCACAGGGAATTAGAGTTTCTACTACCAAATGGTTATCAGCAGTGTTTATATTATGGACTAAGAGTTACAAGTTGATTTAACAATAAAAAATGCAGACTGATAGGAGTTTTGCGTTTCTGACTATAGCTAAGCGCAACAGTCATTCACGTATGCACTGCTGTTCAGTTTTTTCACCACAACTCATTTGTCAACAGACTCATAATGTATTGGACACTATTTACACTGATACGTGTATATATTTTCATAATACTTTTGGGTGTATGTGTTTATGAATGTGTGTGTGTGTGTGTATATATGTATATGTATGTATATATATATATATATATATATATATATATATATATATATATATATGGATTCACTTTACAAGCTTGAGATACTGAAATACCGAATTTCAGTATCTCGAGACCGTAAAGTCGAAATCACATAGAAACAAAACGTTACTTACTCGCAGACCATATACTTGAAAATCACACCTTCAGTAAGATCACTGTACAACAAACCAGCTAGGTGTACAGAACAGAGCAGGAGGAATGGCTGACGTGGAATACCGTGCACTGGGAAGATTAGGCGCAACTTACGAAACCACCGTTTCTCAAAAGGGAAAAGCAGTACTGCTACTGGAGGGATACATAATGAATTTGGAAAGAGAGTTAAAGCACAAATGCTATTGGTGTTGCAAATGGAAATCTACACAGAAATGCAAAGGTAGGGCAGTCACAATAATGTAGTAATAGAGAGGAATTATTTAAAACTGCTCAGCACAGCCATGTAGGCAATCCCACCAAGATAGAAAGATATAAACTGTGTTCAGACCTAAGGCATAGAGCGGATGTCTCCTGGAACACTCCATGTCTGCTAGTCAATGATGCCCTAGCGTCCATGGCCATAGATATTATCACCAATCTCCCCTCCCGTAAAGTCCTTTTACAACATGTGGGAAGGGTAAGGAGAAAGGATACCAGGTCTGGCAGTAACCCCACCATGCAACTACAAGATATCGATGTACACTAATTTCCCACAAAAATGGGGATATTCATTGAAAAGAAAGTTGTAGATGCTAGCATGGATAATGTAGTCATAGTCCTCATGACCGTAAACAGCCTGTATGACCTCAGCAGGGCTACTATTTGGCTAATGTACGGCACATTCTTTTATAAGGGTATCATTCGCCATTAGCTGTACAGTATACATGGACTCAGAAAATATGGTGGCTACAGCAAGTCTGTGCCACTACTTTATTGTCTGACGAGTAAGAAATGGCATACCACTATTTGTGGCGCTGTGTGTTCCGGCATGGCTTTGAGACCTGTCTACGGTATGTGCTGTCAGACTTTGAAATAGCAGCTGTGAAGAGTATCAAGTCTAATATAAATGGTGTAACCGCTAAGGGCTGCAAGTCTAATATAAATGGTGTAACAGCTAAGGGCTGCAAGTCTAATATAAATGGTGGAACAGCTAAGGGCTGCAAGTCTAATATAAATGGTGTAACCGCTAAGGGTTGCATGTTGAACTTTGGCCAGAATATCTGGAGGAAAGTACAGCAGTTGGGATTAGCATCCTTGTATGATACCAACTACAAGTTCCAGGTGTCAGTCAAGTGTCCTGTGGCATTGACTTTCCTACCCGAAGAGGAGGTATTGCCAGCATTTTCACTATTGTGGGAGTCTTTTCTTCCAGAGGAACGGGAATTAAGTATTTCTCTGACAGGTATGTCCTCGGCAAACAAAGAAAGTTCAACACAAGAACAACAGCACATTGCAGATTCCCACCTCTTTTCCCCATACAATTTTGGAACGTGTACGACTTGAATGCCCTTATTTCTGCCATGAACGCAGAATTCTGTGGAGGCTTGGCACCGGAATCTCAAATGTTTATTGGGTGCCAAGGCCACGGATCTGTCTATCCTGATGTCAACACTTGCCAGGGAACAAGATCAGGTGGAGGAACAATGGGTGCGAATGGCTGGTAGGTGTCCGGCTTCACCTAAAAGGAGACAAGTGGTCCACAGACAGACTCAATTTGAACATATTTTATAGCACAAAGTGTCGTATGATACAGTGGGGTTCTTGAGAGCTATTTCCCATGTGTTGAAAATGTAACACATGTCTGATGAATATGTTTGTGAGTAGTACTTTGTTGAAATGCACTACGGTGTTGTCTATTTACACATTTGACTGCTAACAGGTGCGACGAGTGCAGGATGGCGTACTACTTCTATGTCGATTTCGACGGGGAGCTTGGATGGTGACAGGAATTGTTTGCTGCACACATTTTCAATAAACACATCAGCAAAGAGCGATACTTGATGTTTTGCAATTTCAATATTGTAAGTCTAGTTAATCTGCACTTTCATTTATATGTCATTTCAGCTTTACAGTCTCGAGATACTGAAATTCAATATTTCAGAATCTCAAGCTTGTAAAGTGAAGCCATACACACACGTGTGTGTGTGTGTGTGTGTGTGTGTGTGTGTCTCATTAATGACTGAACAGCCAAATGAGCGAATGCAAAAAGAACAATTTTTTTAGAGCAAATCTAAATCACTAAAAGCGTTTTAAAAAACCTGCTAATTATATGCATCAACTGAGAGATTCCACAATGGCAGGATAAGGGGAAATTCCCAGATCCCACTTTTCAGTGATCTTGCTCAGAAAGTAGCCAAAAGGCTGAAAACAAGTCTGTAAGAGTTTTTCTTCTTATGAACATTCACTATTACAAACTGCAAATATATATATATATGTGTGTGTGTGTGTGTGTGTGTGTGTGTGTGCGCAGACAGATAGTTATATAGATATAACTATTGATATACATAAGGCTTGGCATTTGGTAATGATCCATGAGACAAACAATACACTATGATAAATCATTCAGACGTAGATCAGCATGAATATTTAGACAAATAGTAGTAAGACAGTGGTAAAATAAGCTTTCATATCAATTAGAAGTTGAGAAGAATGTGGCACAGTATATGTAGTCAAATAGACATAATAGTACAGGAGAATACAGATTACTGGCCAAGTTGCCATTTTAGAACAGGATGGGATAGAGTGGCTTATGATTGGAGGATTGGCCAAGTATGGTGCACGAGTAAAGACATGAGACTTTTAGGTGTTGTTTCAATAGCTGCTTGAAATGGGTGCAGTGGTGCAGCGGTTAGCATTGTCGCCTCACAGCAGGAGGTTATCTGGTTCGATTCTTGGCTGGGATTCCTTCTGTGTAGAGTCTGCATATCCTCCCTGCAGTCATGTGGGTTTCCTCCCACATTCCAATGACATGCAGTAGGTGGACTGGACACTCTAAATTGGCTATAGGTGTGAGTAGTGCAAATGAACTACTGTGGCAGGGCTAGCAACCCAGTGGTATAAACCTAGGCTCGAGATGATTGTCACTGCAGAAGTGACACCCTGACGACATGTGCAAAATGGGAAAAGGGGTTGAGAATGGATGAACGAGTCACCTGCAGCATATTTAGTTGGCTGCAGATAAGGATTTATCAGTAAATAAAGAGTCATAGATGGGAAGTAAGGTTGGATGATATTATTTAGTATTTGGCATTTTTCAGGTTAGAAAATTAGACTGAACAGTTTTTAGTTGTGTGAATATTAGATAGTGAGGCACTTCTAACAAATGTATTTATTTTATTACCATGCAATGATTGGATCTATAAGGCATATCAGCTGTAAATTTAGCTATACTGTTGTAGCATGTTTCTAAGATGGTTAGGTGGGTAACTTGCAGGCTGACAAATACAGGAGCAGCATATAGGACAGTGGGTAACATTAGAGTAGAGGTAATGGCTTGCCTAGCCTGGTCAGTCAGGTAAAGTTTTGCTGTATATAGGGTGCCAAGTTTTTTGTGTGTTTTAATGATAGCTTGCTTTATGTGGTGATCAAATTTCATGACATCATCTATGGTCACATCTAGGAGCTTTGTATGAGTTACAAGTTCAGTTTTGGTTTGTTCAGAAAAGGTAATGCTGACAAGAGTTTAGGTGTGAACAAAATAAGTTTCTTCTTCTTAGGGTTTAAAAGTAATTGAACGTTATGGAGCCATGTTTCAAGGCAGTTGAAGGATTCCTGTGTTTGGGTTTGACGTTGCTGTAGTTATTGGCAGTGTAGATGTGTGGAATCATCAGCCTACTGAATAACAAAATAATATTTACTTGTGATATGTATGTAATTTAAAAAAGCATTGAATAGCAAGGAAAAAGGAGAGATCCTTGAAGTACCACTATGTGCAGAGAGACAGAAATGGAGAGATGCCATTTCCCATTTTATAGCTTGAAGTCTGTTGCTGAATTAGCTGTTGAACCAGATGAGAGATTTGTGTGTAGTCCTAGGGACAAATGGTTGTAGATCAGTTTTTGGTCAAAAGCTTCTGACAAATCAAGGAAAAGTGCTGCTACTAAGTTACCTGCATTCCTGTTACTGTTTATGTTGGTAGTAAAGCTGAGTAGAGCTGTTGTAGTGCTATATTATGGCCACAGAGACTATGTTGTGTGAGGCTTAGTAAACTGTTTACGCTAACAAATTGAACTAGCTGGGATTGTGCACATTTTTCTAAAACTTTGAATAGGGGGACAGAACAGCTATTGGCTTGTAACTGGAGATGTAATCATATGAGACACTCTGTGTAGGGGGTAGGATATAAGATTTTCTCAAAATTTTAAGGACATACCTTTCTGTGATTGAATGGTTTAACAGGATGGAGATTAGTTAAGCTAGGGTGTCTGCTGCAAGTTTAATATATTCTGCTGGAAGACTGTCTGTGGCAAGTGTAGTTGGCTTCAGTTTCAGAAGTTATTTCCTGATGATGGATGTAGTGATGGATTCAAAATCAAATGTGCTGAGATTAGCTGTTGACTCTGGAGGTGGTAGGTATTACAGGTAGTAGAGTTGTTTATAGTCTTTGAGGCTGGACTGTGGTTTGGTTAGTTTCCATGTATTCCAAGTTCTGTCTTTTTCTTTCATTATCATTTTGGGTTTTCTAGTTAACCACAGTACATGGTTTGGCTTTAACTCTATGGTTTCTTAGTGGGACATATTAATTTAGGATGAAGACAAATATATCATTAAAGTTATGTGACAGTGTAATCTAAAGGGAGCGTAAGATGTGGTTCCAATTAATGTATCCTACGCTGGCCAGGAAAAGCATCTTAATGAAAAGATATGAGTTTACATACTGGATTAAAGCTGTGGTGTTTCAAGGGGTAGTTTAGCTGCTCACTGTAAAAGCACAGAGGTGATCACTTAAGGAGTCAGGAAAGGAACCAGAATTGAGATTGTCTGGGAAATGAATGTGCATCCAGTCAATGGTGGAGCTTTTATTACTGGTTTTATTGCAATTAGTAGGAGTGGAGATGAGCTGAATGAAGCCATATGAATTGTTTATATTAATGTTGGAATCATTAATAATAGTTTGCAAATTTATACTGAAGTCCCTTAGTTTTACGGTTTCTTGTCAGATATGTGATGAAGCCCATGAAGGATTTTGTGTGTTGCATCTAATTTACCTGGGGGTATGTAGATGGCAATGATGTAAAAGACCTTATAATTATTAATTTTAAGAGAGGATGCAAAAATCTTGTCAGTTTTAGTAGACGGAGGGTTATAAGTAGAGTGGGTTAGACGGAGGGTATTATTGTAGACTATTGCCACAATGCCTGCTTTTTTGTTTGTTCTATCTAATCTAAGAATGTTATACCCTGGTGGTAGGATCTCCTCATCTTTTATGTCCTGTTTAGCCAGGTTTCAGTTACAACCATGATGTCAGGGGAATGGACATTAATCCCAGTGTGGGCCTATGGGAATTTGTTTCTAATAATTTAGCAGTTAATGCTATAAAGGTGCAGCTTATTGATTTTAGAGGTTTGGCTTTGTTTTGAATTAGAGAAGCTGATACTTGAAAGTGGGGTTATTTGAGTTGTTGATGAAAGGATGTTAGGTGTTTAAGTAACAGAAGAGGTTAGTAGGAGAAGGAGTTGCCAGGGAAACATTTTGATAGGTAAAGGGAGAAATAAAGTGTTGGACAGTTATGGTGAATGGGTGTAATTTGGAAAAAAAAATAGGGGATATGCTGGGGTAGCTGAATGTTTGAGGTATATAGGGTGGGTATTAAGCAGAGATTGGTAAAAGCTAAAACTTAGAGGTCTGAGTGTGAGTTTGATAGAAGAAAGTTGATAAGTATTTTGGAGGGCTTAGTGGGGAGGGGAGAGAAAGAGGTGCAAAGGGAAAAGTGTGCAGGGGAGGAAATTTGTTTAGAATGAGACTATATAAAAAGGAAATGAGTGGGAATGTGAAAGAAAAGAAGTCAGGCAGTGACAAGTGTGAGTATAGGTAGGAAATGCAGTTGAAACAGAGAGGTATGTGACCTGACTGGAGAAAGATGGTGCTAACAATTGATTGGATATCATCTGTGTGAGCAGATTAAGTTTGAGTATGGAGTAGGTGTTGCTAAGATGCGGTAGTTTGTGAGGGTAAAGGATGCCTGGGGTTAGAATAATGGAATGGTGACAGTGGGAATGAGCAGATTTGGTGAGAAGGAAAAGTATATGAAGAGGATGAAAACATAGGGTATTATTTGTTATTTCTATGTGATACGTATTACTGTGGTAATTTGTTATAAGAATGGGTCTGCAGGGATGAGAGAAGGGTAACACAGATGTCTATAACCAGTGTGAGAGTTTGCTATAACCAAAGAGTGGGAGAATTATATGGTAAGAGTAGGGGTACAAGGAGATGGTTTATGAAGTTAGTGAGATGATTTTCTGTCTGGGAAAGTTGAGCGAGAGATTGAGAGAGTCATATATGTGCTGGAAAAATGAGAGTTTACTTTAAGTGGTGTGATGGGAAGGAGGAAGTGAAAGGAGAATGAAGACATAAAAGTAATGTTCTGAAATCTGGTTTGGAAATTGGAGGTAGGGGGGACCTAAGTGGGTTAGAGACACCCAAACATTAGCATGACTTAATTTGTATACCCAGAGAAACACAGTCAGAGTCCCAAAACAGACCCAAAATGGTTCTAAGTCAACCCAATTTACTGAGTTAAAAAATAAATATGGAATGACTTTGCAATGCTTAGCTCTAATGTAGCACAGTGAAAGTAGGTTAAACTAGATGGTATATCAGCTGCATTAAGCAGCAGCAGCCAAGGAGATTCTTGTTACAATACAAGAAGCAGCAGAAAGAGGTGTTGCCACAGCCTAAGACAGTTAATAAGTCTTTTTTTTAATTGTGTAAGCAGCAGTGCATGCCTGGTTATTTTAGTTTTGGTTGAGGAAACAGCTGTTCTTCTTTGCTGGTCCTAGTTGGGAGGCTACAGAACTTTTTAGCTCTCAATGAGCCATTTGAGAAGTTGTGAGATGAAAACAACTGCAGACATACATACTGGGCAGAGAAGAGAATGAGAGCTATGCACTACTTACAGGACCTACAGAAGGAGGAGAGATATAGTGAGAGGGGAAGAAATAAAAAATGGTTCAGAATGAATGAATAAGCTTTACAATTCAAGCTCCTACCACATCTGTTGCATGGGAGAGTCAATATCTATTTCTATTATATTTCCGGCAGTGTGCACATTGGCTCTAGACGATTGTCACTGCTGAAGTGACACCATGATCCCATGTGCAAAAATGGGAAAAGGTCTTTGTGGATATATGGATGGATATTGACATTAGAGGGTATGAATGTTTCTGCAAATGTAGATGGATCAGGGTTAGAGTAAGAGTTAAGTAATGAGATAGATTTAGTGTTGTACGTGTGTATTGGTGCATGCATGTGTGTCCAAGCTGGCCTGTGTAGAGATAGTATTACAAAAAGGGTTTTTCTAAGGTAAGGTGCAGAGTTAGGGTAAGGGACAGTGGTAAGTCTATGTCTGGTCTTTTCAATTTACTCCAAGATTATGTAAGCACGGAGATGGTATATTTCAGTAAAGAGGGTGTGGTTCATAACCCCCTCCCCAGCAAGAGGTGTGAGAGGAGCTTGAATTGAAAAGTTTATTCATTCATTCATTTTCTGATTACTTGCTTAATCTAGTGCAGGGTCACAGGGGAGTCGGAGCCTAGCTGGACACTTAATGGGCACAAGACATACAAACTCATCCTGAAGTAGGTGCCAATGCATTGCAGGTTACTCACTCACTCACTCACTCACTCACTCACTCACTCACTCACTCACTCACTCACTCACTCACTCACTCACTCACTCACTCACTCACTCACTCACAGCAGAAACACCTATGGACAATTTAGAATATCACCTTTGAGGTGCAAGAGGTAACAACACATATAATAAAAATCCCTGCACACAAAGGCACAGAAAACACCACAGGTTAAAAACTGAACCACTGAATCAAAGGCCAAGCACTGGTACCAATGTTGACCACCACATTGCCCAAGTGCAAGCCTTTTTTTTCTAATTTCTGTTCATAAGCCCTATTTTGATAGTACTGTTGCAATCAAGTTAAGATTAAAATTAATTCTGTTTACCCTAAGATTTTTCTCATGAGTGATCCAAAATAATCCACAATCCAGTCCTAAAACACAGTAACAGTGTTTTGGTGTTTCCCCTGTTGTTTCAGTGAACCTTCCAAAAAGTAGGCCAAGTCCCCCTTCCCTATTCTCCTGTGTACTTCTTGACTAATGCAGCACCTGGGTATCAATATGACTATCTGCAGACTTGTCTGCCAAGGCACATGCTCCATATGTGGCACTTAGGGACTCAGCTTGAAGGACAGAAGTCAGTGTTATAAAATGTCATGACAGAATATTGTACATGCAGTTATTTTTGGTTTAATAAACATCTCATAGTTGTATTCTGGTGTTATAGGTTCATAGGATCATAGGTGTGTACTAGGCTAATGACCACAAGGGCCTTTTTAAGCCTAGACATGCATCCCAAACATCTGACAAGATCTGGTTTCCTTGATTTTATAGGCAGCAACCGGGGAGATGAACCATTTACAGGCTGCCTGCGTCCAGTACAGACATAGATGCCAAATCAGGGATGAATTTCCAGTTCTTCATTCAATTGTCCAAGTTATACTTGAATTGGGTTAGGGGCTACTTCACATGGATGGGAAGCCTGTTTCAGAGATGGGGTAGTCTCTGGGATACAAACCTGTCTTTCCAGCAGGTCCTATTTATATCACAGGCAAGGTTTAAGTCTATAGAACAAGTAATTCTTATTTCACTAGAGCTGAAAATAAACTCACCTTCCAAATTTTAAAAAAATATATCTATCATCTTGCAACATGTACGCTACACAAGCCATTTTGCTACTTTAAAAAAAGAAAGATGTCACATATTTGTTGTAGTAAATACTGCAGTCCTGTGTCAACATATTTCATTTTGCATAGCACCTTACCCCAAACAAGAAAATGCATTTAAAACATTTAAAATCATACGTTTTGCTTCAAAGATAAAAATAAGCAAAGTTTGCTGTTACACATTAAACCACATTTTCACCACGATACTGTTCTATTCTCTTTATTCTTTATAGTGCTACTTGATGCTGGCACAACGCGCAGAAAAGCATCTGGCTTTGACACATTTTTGCTCCATTTATGTTGGCAGCCCAGTTAGAAAGCTAAACTAAGTTACAAATGGCTTACATCCAACAAGCTTGAATTTCATGCCAGCAATCTCCAAATGTATACTTTGAGATTTTCTTGAAGATGGTTAGCCGCACATAGCTTTTTTGGTCACAGTGAAAGGAAATTTACGTTTTTAGCAGATCTTACATATTTGCCAAAAGCATCTATTTAAAATACCAATCAGGTCACATTCTTTCTATCACTTTTTGTGAGTGTTGAGTACGCTTCAGCATTTTGTGTCAAGGTCAAATATAATATATTATAAAACTAAGTAAATACAATGTAACAAAATAAAAATATTAATATTTCAATAAATCTTAGTGTTGTTTCCCATCTTTATTGTATATGGAAATGGAACTGTTATTATTAAGTACAGCCTTGCGTTCCGAAAGACATGCGTAAATGGGCGTGCCTTCTTCGAAGGTTGAGCATCGAGCTGGCAACTCGGCACCATAAAAATCTACTGCTAATCATTAGCGGACCGGAGTTCCGCTGTGGTAACCCCTAACCGGGAAAAGCCGAAAGACAAACAACAACAACATTAAGTACTACCACTATCCTTATTACTGACCCAGCATGCAAAAAGCACAGTTCCCTGTTTAGAACAGATGAAAGGTGCATACAGGCAGCTGAGAACATTAGTGAAAACCTAGCCACGCACGTGATGCAATAAGCACCAACTTTAAATGTCAGATTCAGTAAAAAGAGTCATGTTTGAAGTCAGAATGGGTGAATACATCAATGTCTTTATAAAATAAGGATAAAGTACAGCAAATGTGCAACGGCAAAATTGCTTAGCACATGCGATGCTGCTAGTTAAAAAGTAAGAGAACATAACTGAGTATCTCTCTCACTGATTTATTTCTTTTTATAAATAAAAAGAAAAGCAGAATTTTTTTCATGTCTTTATTATCAGATGACAAAATTTAATCAGTAAGTACAAGGCTGGACTCAAAGAGTAATGCATCAGAGGAGCTCAGAGGTATAGTTGCATTTGCAGAAAGCTCAGTAGTGAAAACAGGCATGGATGAAAGAATATGAATAAAGCACATAGGTATGCAGACTGCACTGCTTCATGGAGTTAGCTATGGTGAAGTGGAAATGCCATAAATGAAGCACAGCGATGAAGCGGAGTGTCTATGAAGCAGGTCAGCGTAGAATTTCATGCAGAAGCATGTAAACTACATGTCATGAAGGGCCTCACAAAAGGCATGAAACAGAGCAGCAGAAGTGACAAGTTTAACATTCACTAGAGAACGAATCCTTTCTGACATCCCTTTCATGTTGATGATGAGGGGCCAGGAATTATACCAGGAGGTAAACTCACTGTCACATGATCATACTAGGAGGTAAACTCACTGTCATATAATCATGCCAGGGGGTAAACTCACTGTCACATGATCATACTAGGAGGTAAACTCACTGTCACATGATCATACTAGGAGGTAAACTCACTGTCACATGATCATACCAAGAGATAAACTCACTGTCACATAATCATACCAAGAGGTAAACTCACTGTCACATGATCATACTAGGAGGTAAACTCACTGTCATATAATCATGCCAGGGGGTAAACTCACTGTCACATGATCATACTAGGAGGTAAACTCACTGTCACATGATCATACTAGGAGGTAAACTCACTGTCACATGATCATACCAAGAGATAAACTCACTGTCACATAATCATACCAAGAGGTAAACTCACTGTCACATGATCATACTAGGAGGTAAACTCACTGTCACATAATCACTCAGTCACATAATCATACCAGGAGGTAAACTCACTGTCACATGATCATACTAGGAGGTAAACTCACTGTCACATAATCATACCAGGAGGTAAACTCACTGTCACATGATCATATTAGCAGGTAAACTCACTGTCACATGAACTTTTAGCCAAATCAATATGAGTAAATATCACTGACTTCCTTTTTGTATCTATGATACTGTGCTTATCTATTTTTTTTTTGGGAAATGGAAAAAATCATACTGGGTACTGTCAAAGTGGCTTCTGGGAGTGGCCAGATTACATGTATCTGTCCTTGAAACCAGCCAGGTGAGTGCCCCTACTGTAGGAGACATACTGTAACTGTGGTCAGAGCAAGACAAAGGTGGTTGCACTCACTACTGTCTATGGGCTTCACAGGTACATCAGACATGCAGACTCATGGGACTGCCACCACAGGTAGGTGTTTCATAGTTGCAGGTCGTAATGCAGCTGTTATGAGCAAGTGGATTGAGGGACTGTGGGATGAGTAGTGTCACATAGGTATGTGATGTATTTTGAATCCCTAGGTCACACCACTGTTGCCATGACACATGTATAGGCAGTACCAGAACAACAGACTCTCGGTAGTTCCCTGCCACAGTCTGATGGTGAAGCCAACATAAAATTAATTCACAGAATCCAGACACATTTACATTGTCTTCATCCTGGATGGGTCCACATCCATCTTACAAACTGTACTGCATTGTGTACTGCTAGCCTAGTCGGGCGGATGGGGGTCTTCACTATGGTTGAGGTCATATCTACTGTTTGTGGTGGGCAAGCAGGAGCAGACGAGCACACTGTGTTTGACATACAGATACCCACACTTTGGTGGGGTGGCAGTGTGTCATAACATTCTCAGCCATCGCAACTGGCCCCAGACTTATAGGCAACACTCAGCTTTAACCAACAGATATGCAGCATGTCAATCTGGGAAAACTCCACAGCTACTCATGCTGAATTGGAGACTGTGGGTGCTATGCCAGCCTTCAGGAGCAATGTTATGGTTAGTCTTGTGTGCTCTGTGGTGGGATATATCTCTTCCCTGACCACCACCAAGCTGATGTTAGCCAGTGCCACCATCAGTGCCCTGCATCCCAGTGTGTGTACCCATAGTAAATGCACTGAACAGCCTTCACAAGAAATGCAGTCTACATCTTCCACAGCTGACATACCAACATATCCAATACAGTGATGGTGCCAGTCACAAGATAGGTTCATGTTTGTCTACATCTGCCACAGCTGATGTACCAACATCTCAAATACAGTGATGGGGCCAGTCACAAGACAGTCCATGTGGGGAGAGATAGTTCCTGTGCAACCTTCATATACATCTTGTTCCACCACATGAGCCAGGGAGCATCTGTGCCTTTACTATTCACAGAATCAAGGCCTTGCTGAATGGTTTCATAATGCTTCCTTTATAGCTCATCATTACATTTACCCCACTGCATGATCTCATAGCGGCAACTTCACTCAAACAATAGAAGAGATCATATTTGACACCAATACAACTCGACCTTGAGATACCAATCTCCACCTTCACTGGCCTGTGGTCTCTTGCCACGTTGGTAGTGTAGACTACCATGTGTCCATGCATCCCTTTGTACCTGTGCAAATGATGATAGCTTAGACCCTTACCACTCCCCTCCTTTTTGTGAGGTGTATGTGAAGCAGTCTGATGCTGACTCCATCATGCATAGCCTTTGGGTGACACTGCGTGTAGCATTTGTTGTGTGTGTGACACTGCACTGTTGCTGTACATGTGTCAAGGCCCATTAAGGGGGACCAGATATTATCACTTCACCTGTGCTGCCATATGCTGTGCACAAAGACATTTAGAGGGTGGGGTACAGCTGCTGTCAGATGTTTGGTGCTGTCTATGTGGATGTGGTTGGGTCTGCACTGGATCCTGCTGCTGCAACAGTGGAGAGTCTGGGATCGTGGCTGGCCAGCCATATGTCATAGGATTATGTTACACACAATGCTATAAAGAACTGGTAGGCTGTTATGGAAGGATAATGTAGTGCTCCCAGGTGTGTCTAAACAGCCAAACCAGGACTTCAGCAGACCAAATGCACACCCTGCTACAGGATGAGGGGACAGTGAAATATTGGGGTGAGTCCTCTGCACACATTATGGTCATGGCTGTGGATTTACAGGTACATCACTTTTAGCTGCACTTACCTACTAGGTGGTCATGTGAGATGTCTCTGAGCAGCAGGCAGTAGTAAAAGTGACTTGAATGCCATATGTGGGAAGCATGATGCCACATGTGGGAAGTATGACCACTCTGCATGGGTGCTGTGCAGACACATGGAATATGAACCCCCATGCATTACACACTACCTTGCAGTTGATGGAATGGAAGACCTTTCTAGTGATGTAACACTGTCCATAGAGAGCATGTGGGGGCTTCTATTGCCACATGGATGTAATGCACAGCTCCTAGCACTTTGAGAAGGTGGGCAATATTGCAAAAAAACATGCATGGCAGGGGCTTTCACCCCTGTTGGATTAGGAAAGTAGATCTGCTCCTCTATTCTGTAGGATAGTACATGCATTAAACATAGTGTTGCCCTATTTTTCTCTGAAAGATCCCTGTAGTAAGTATGGCAAAAGCTACATAAACCTTGGTGTCCACAGGTATAGGAAGTCCATGTATTCTTCCAGTTCCAGTTAGTGGGCCATACATGTCAACCGCCTCCCATAAGCATCTATCCATATGAAGGTATTTCCATACCTGTTCCGTATCCTCTGCTGTTACCACATTGGGTGGCATACATAGGCTCATCATTTATCCAGGGGACTTCTGGTTGAGATTATGAGGTGCTGCTGTACAAAAGTTATGTCTGCTGCTAGCACGTCTGCTCTTTAGTGCTGTAATGTTCAGCATGCTTTTTGCACTTAGCACCTGAAAGCTATACATCACAACCAGCTTTCTCGTGTACCCATTTGCATATCATTATACATTCAGTATAATGCGCATCTTCATTTCCATGTCATTATATGGTCATTTGCATACACTTTTACTGCACCTATTTGGCCACAGCACAACATGGTCCTATGAAGTATCATGTGGCTGCCCATTCTGTTTGTTTTTGCTGTAAGAACACACTGCAAAGTTGTCTGAGAATACTCCCAAATTTTTTGCTGACAAGGCAAACACAAGGACTATATTTGGCAATATCAGGATGTGGACAAAACACAAATGGTGGCTGTTTTTTCACTTGTTGAGTTTCAGTTTAAGGCTATAAATAATCTTGCTTGTTAGCATGTAATCACTCCAGATACTCCATTATTCATGCATACAGTATCTCTTTTAGTGTGCTCAGTAACAGTATCACAATGGGGAAAAACATTAGATGGGAAGCAATAAATACTCCTTAATTTTTAATTCATTACATGATGAATTTGTCTAATAAATTGTAAAGGAAGGCTTGGACCTTATTCCATCACTCACTGGACACAAGCACAGAACCAGTGCAGGAGAAGATGTCAGTCTATTGGAAAATGCATACACACACACAGACACACACACAGACACACACACACACACACACACACACACACACACACACACACACACACACATAGACACACACACAGACACACACACACACACACACACACACGACAGAAAAACACATCTATGAGCAATCTGGAATATGCACAATTCATTTACAGAATATACTTAAGATGTGGGAGAAAACTGGAGCACCTGGCAAAAACAGTTCACACACAGAAGACATTCACCCTCTACAAAGAAGTGTAGTGAGACAGCAAAGCTAATCATTGCATCACTGCACCACAATGTAAAAACACACACACACACAAAATTAGGTCACAGTACAGAAATGGCTTACATAAGTTTGAAAAGTCATGCATTACGAGAATACAGTGCCTAACAGTAAAGACATCAGCTTGTGACTGCATCATAGTAGTGATGTCAGAGTGAAGGTGCATCACAGCAGTGATGTTCTTGTGTCATTGTAGTGACTCATGTTCAAGTAGTAAATGGGGTGTTGGAGGGGTGGTGGGAAGGAGAAGGTGCAATGAGCTCTTGTTGGCATTCCTTCACTTGGTGGGAAGGTCCAAGTAATTTCCTGCTTGACTGCAGCTCCTAATGGAGGTTGGGTACTCAACCTGAGGCAGAGAGAAAACTGGTGTTGTAGGATTAAGTGTTCGTTGTGGGGGGCTGTGCTCATGGGATCACAAGCACCCAAACTGCATTGACAACGTTGCACACTTTGTGAAGAGAGAGGAGAAGAATGCGGTAAACCAAAGCAGGAGGGCCCCTCCTGACATTAGGATGGCAACAGAATATCTGGATCTCTTCACTGCCTTAGTGCAGGCTGGGTGGGTGGTGCGCTGAAACATACCAAAGCTTGGCTGAAGATGTCAGCAGATACATAAATAAGACAGCAGTGCAGTTATAGCATGGTGCGGAGGTTAGTATTCTACTCATACCTGTCAACTGTCCAGATTCTCGCAGAATGTTCAGACTTTTGCCTCACATTTTTGGTCTGTTCCTCAAAATTTTTGCAGTTTTCTGGCAAATCATTGAGGACTGAAGTCAATAAATAACACTAAATAATGACAGATATTGGAGTTTCACACTTCATATCCTTCAGAAAATACATAATAATGCAAACCCTGTTATTCTAGCAACTTCCTAAGTTTATAGGAGCAATATTTAAAATCTGTCTCTATTTTTGGGCCTTTGTCACCCATTATTTTTGGCTTTGTACAGATTTCTTGCACTGAAGGTTTGAAAGGCATAATTTTGCTGCACTTTTAGATATTGAAGAAAAAAATGATAAGTCATCACAAGCACTGAAATCTTATGACATAGTCTAGGAAGGAGCTTTGTTTTTTTCACTGAGAGGCACAGGTCCCTTTTATGGACATAATGAAGGCAGGCCTCTAGTTAGGAAGGAAGCATGCTTACTTTCTCTTTTAGAAAATAGATAATGATTCTAGTTTGATGAGCCAGGATGCAATGTTTATGATTTTTGAAAGCATATAATGGCACAAAAAAGTCTACAAGTAAGAATGGAGTACTTCCTTAGTTGTACTAGAGTATTTATATAACAAAGTAATTCAGAAGCCAAACACTGTACTCCAAATAAAATTAAAATAAATTAAATAAATAATAATATCAATAATAATACAGAGCTGCTATCTCAATTGAACCATATGAAATGCTTTAATAATCAAACATTATTTGCTTGTTATTTTACTGTCTGTATATTGTACATAATTATAAAAGACAGCGTCTAGTATTTAAAGCATGTGTTTAAAATCTGTTAACTTAGTGTTGGCATATGATGACATCACAATTGTTTCTTGATATTTTTCTGTTTTGAGATTGACGTCATCACTCCATAGCTTACTTTGGGGAGGGTCAATGTAGCAGTAAATGTAATGTTCAGATTTACTCACCAGTGAAGCTGAGTTGGTTTGATCATTTTTTTCCATAACTGTATTCTTCCCTGCAAACGCCAGCTTGGGTCTTGAACCAATGTAGGTACTGATGTCATACAGTAAGATGTCATACATATGAAATGCTGGCAAGCAGCTTCTTCAGTCATTACTACAGCCAAGAATAAATCCCTCAGCTGAGTTGTCTTCTCTTGTGCAGTGTTGTTGGTTCATCAATACAATATTAGACAACGCGACAGATTCTAAAAAAGTTGATCTTAGTGTAATTCTGTCCTGATTCCGAAAGACTTACCCTCAGTGTAAGTGACTTACTTCAGTGTAAGGCCTGCATATAAACAGGCTTACTCTGGGGGCTAGAGTCTAAAAGACCTGCTCTGAGCCTGCTATCGGTGTAAGTGATCACTTATACTGACAGCATGTCTTTTGGAATCAGGCCCATTATTTTTGAGATTAATCCTCATCAGGAAGGTATGTCTGTCCTTCTAAAACCTTCCAAAATAATGAGTACCAAGGTCACACAGAACAACTAATCAGTACAAAAAAAAAAAAACAAAAGAAAAATCTAGCCAAGCTAGACTTTTCACTGTGTGATACCTTGAAACCTCTTGCATTAGAGGCAACATGGGAAATATGCAAATGACCCCATAAGGACATCAAGTGTTTCAGCTATATACTAAAAAAATACTGGCCCAACTGGCTAAAGCAGAAATAAAGTGCAGTACGCTCATTTTCAGTGCGTTTCATTTTATTTTATTTGACATTTTATCAGTAGTGATTTTTGCTTTAGCCAGTAGAGCCAGTATTTTTTTGGTATTTTTTCAGTTTCATACTGGTTTGTTTTTCTGTTTCAGCTATATGGCAATTCTGAATGTCCATGACTTTTTCTTTTTAAGTCTGTTATGGACAAATTCAGGACAATAAAACCAAACCCCACTAGCAGTGGACATGCATGTTTTGGCTTTCTTATGACCTTGTCAGGACAGCATAAGTGGAATGTTTGGCTAACATTTGGAAACACAGTGTTGTCACACCCAGCTGATGTCCATTATCATTGGGGTGACTGCAAACTATCCCAACTAACAATCCAAAACAATGAGTGCCAAGGTCACAAAGGACAACTAATCAACAGTCTATTATTTCACATCTTAGAAACACCTATACTAGGGACTTAAATATATACCAACAAATAAACAAGACTCAGTAGAGGGACAGGTTCCTAAATCAGCCTATTCCCAGCATATGGAATAAGTTACCATTACAGGTCATGTAAAGTACTACTTTGCGTTTAAGGCTAGTCTTGATGATTGGATAGATGGATAAAAATGTATATAAGGATTATTATATACAACCCTACTTGATTTGGGAAGTGGGCACTTTTAAGTACTCATAAAGTGTGGCAAGTACTTTTAAGTGTGGCTTCTTAAAGGAGTATATGGCTAAGACTGTTATGGTTCCTTCAGCAGTGGTCCAAATGTGTTCCTATATATATATATATATACATATATATATATATATATATATAAAATAGATATATATACTTATTTATCGTATGTGTGTGTGTGTGTGTGTGTGTGTGTGTGTGTGTGACTGAGTGAGTGCATGTATGGAATCCATTACGTTGCTTAACCTGTCAGTTGTTCAAGTGCTGAAAAGGTTGGCAAAAGTGACTGAATGTTTAAAAATCACAAATCCCCGATATTTTCATGTACAAGATCACAAAACAGTGAGGACTGGGAATCTAATACTGTAGTGTGATCTTGGAGTTGGTATATATAAGTAGCAAGGATTGTGGGGCATGCAGGGGGGTTGTGTCTGTAAAAATATATTTTGAGTGATTTTTTTATTTTTTTTAACTTAATGTTCAGTAAGTACAGTTTTGAACACGTGTTTGAGTATTTCGTATTCAATGTTTTGCATAAGACTTACAGTAGTTTTATATATATAAAGATGGAGAGAGAGAGTCACCCACAGCAGTTTTCATATAAATATTGAACATTTTTCACTCATAGCATTTCTTTTAAATCATTTTTGTTATTAATAAAACAGCAATATTTATTCTTTAAAATTTAATTAAAATGCCATCACTATTCCATAAAAACCTGAAAAGGAAATGCTCCCTCTTCTTCTCAGTTATTAGCAACATTATGCAGGTGCCTCACTTCACTGAGTTGATAGGCTATGTTAGCTATAAATGTTGAGAGAAAAGTGTCTGGCCTAACCTAATAAAGTATATGTCATGCAATTCACTAAAAGTATTTTATTCTTCTAAAATATTCCTTGATTTTTAGTTAGGTAAATCTATTTTTATCTTTATTATTTATTACACAAACAGAGGTTCTGTACCAAATGGATACATTCCATCTATGACATGGGAACTAGTTGTTTTGTTAAAGCTTCACCATGCCATGGTAACAGAATGCAAATCTCTGAAACTAGATTTCCCTTTTTTAATAGATTCACTTTATTTATCCTGTATTTGAGACAGACAAAAGGAGATGCAAAAAATGCATTTTCTTCCTTTATTTCAGTAAAAGAGCAAGTAACTGAAGGAATTGCGTGCTCTACCAATGATCTGTATCCCTTCTTGTAACAACAGTTTTACGTTCTCACTTTACTTCACTTGTGTCCTGTTCTTAAGATGCTTTTGCTGTTTTGTCTGGATAAAACAAAGCAAACCTAGACAGACTGCTCTGAGAATAGTTAAGACAACAGCATGAAGCTGTTTTGTCACATAATGTTATCTCCATAGCTCTCACCGTGTCAGGTGGGCCCTAATGTAATAGCTCACAGTTTCACATGTAGCTGCAGTTTTGAGAATTATGCAGTTTACTCTCACAGTTTGGCTGTTTGACTGAATAACACTCAGCTCACCTACAGTTTTAAGACCAAGCTTGCCCAGTTACCTGTGTAGCATAAATTTCAGCTCTACACTTACTCTTATACTGGGTATTTGGCAGTAAAACAAGGGTCCTGGGAAACACTCAGCAAGTGAGGTGTGGCAAGTTATGTACTTGCTAATTGTAGTGGCATTGACTATTACAGCAGCCAGAAGGCAGAAGGAACTGTTTTGTTAAAAGTAAGAGGATTTTTCAGCTTTTCTTCAGTGTTTTATTCCTGCATGCTGAAGCATATCTGTCTCTCTAGCATGTTCTCTTTATGTCACTAGTGAAGTTCAGATCCCTGGATCTAGTGTTTTTGGTGCTGTTTGTTTAGAACATGTGCAATAGATCTATCTGGGCTGGGTCTGAGGAAGCCCTATAACCCAGTCAAAGATCTCTTAGCAGCCTGTAGGAAACTGAATACAGAGACGGAGCCTTTAGGCAATCAGTGTATGACAGAGTATCCATGTCCTGAATTCTCCTGGTGAGAAAGCTTTTTCGGCATTCCAACTGTTGCAAGTGTCTGGTTAGATACATGCCAAAGGGGGCATTGTATTCAATGTAAGGTCTGATTAAGGCGGAGTAGACTGATACTATAACTTCCTTGGACTTGGATGCCGTACCCTTACACAAAAGTTGGGTGACATACAATGATTTTCTTATTATTTTAACTACATGTTGGTTGAAAGCCAGATTGCTGTCTACATATATTCCCAGATTCCTTATTACTGGGTCAAATCTTAGGGGTGTTTTATCAGTGGAGTAATTAACTTGGGTCAACAGTTTCCCAAAGGGCATTATAATGAATACAATGCATTTCATGGCATTGAGTTTCAGGTTATGGCTTTGGCACCAGTCATTTGTCTGTGTTAAACCCTCTTGCAACATGCTGATGTCTTGGGGGGAATCTATAATAGCTCTGCGAACTTGGTGAACCAGGAACCTTGAACATTAGCCTTAACATCCAATAAGTAGATGCCAAACAGAAGCAGATCTGCTGTGATTCTGTAGTGGAATCATATTAACAAGTCAGTTGCCAGGCATGGCAAACTACATCTCAGTGATTCTGTGTGGATGAATGGCTAGGCTAGCCATTGGAGAAGTCACAAAATGTGGAGCTAGCGAACTCACCAAAAGCTATAGTCAACAGGATGGTATGATAAAAAGGAACTAACTGGCTACAAACACCATTTCCAAAAAGGGGTACAGAAAGGAAATAGGGTATATAGCCAGGGAATAGTAAGATTCCTACTGAGCAACAGAGCATTTGCATGAAGCCAATGTGTCGTGCGCATGCTTTATTTATTTATGGTACATGTAGGTGTGTTTAGATGCTTTTTGCTACAAATGGCAGTTGTGGCACACAATAGGCCCAGTCCAATACTATTTGCCAAGGGTCCCTGACATGTATCCTTCAGTGTCCTAGCCACTGCTTGGTTGGGGATTAATGTCCATACCCATGTTAATTTGACTTTATTTGGGGGCCATGCTGTTTGTGGTCTGCTGCTTATTCTGTTTGATGACTTCCATGTATGACCGTCATGGAGACATACATGGACATGGGACTGTAATGTAATGAAAGTAGTCATGTGACAATGTGGTTATTTAAGCAGCAGGTGTTTGGAATTTTGTATTCTGAAGCATTTATACTGGCCAACAGAAGTCAATTTATATTACAGTCTCAATGAAGGGCAATGCTCAAGTTACTGAATATGTATGGTGACAATATACAGCCTTTGTTGTCTGCATCTGCAGTGTGAATTCAGCTTGCATGGCTGCTTGCTCTTTTGACACTGATTTATTGGCGTCTTCTGCTCCCATCAGCCCTGTGAACTAACTCACTGAGTGAGCAGTCATCTCTTTGATAGCTCAGTTCAAAAAGCTGAAGCTTGACAACCAATTCATGGGCGTCTTTTTGAGGGAGTCAGTGTTTTGAAGCAAAGTTAAATATAATAAGCATGTGTTGCTGCAAAAACAAAATTTCTACATATCACTGCATGACATGACAAAAGTGTTTTTTTTAGTGCTCTGTGTGACAAGATTACTACAAAACTGCACTTAGCTGCGCATGGAAATAATTTTAAAATGGCTGAGCATAGCAGATAAATCAATACTTTTGATACTACAATGGAATATTTGGTAACTTGCAATGAGAAAGCAAAACTGTAGTATATATCTAATTATATTGTATTATATATCTAATTACAATCCAAATGACAGAAGGGTTCTAATGTAACTGAATGTAGTAGGTGGTACAACACACAAACTGTTGTATAATTAATACCAGTTAAACCATCTGAAAAATCATTTGAAATCAAAACATTTGTTCATTGCATAATGTTTTAGATGCAACTGCTTGTTCTTTTACAAGTCCCACACAACAAACAGACCACCACCACAAAAAAAAACACGAAGCTTCAGTGAGTGACTAAAAATGACAACAAACCAACAATTTTGTAAACCACTCTATATTAAACATTTTCCTCTTTACAAGACTGTAAACCATTTTGTGGTTTCACTTTTGGATGTAATATATTATAATATTAGAATAACAGTTTTATTTTTAAATGCAGTTCATTACAACATTAGGCAGAGTATTTTTGCATTTTTTAATGTTTTAAGGTAAGCAAAGACATCACATTATCAACAAAAGACTATATCGTCACAGCTAAGCTTTTTACAGTAGCAACATTTAGCTGTGAGAGGTGGACTGTAAATAAAGCTTTGCCATAGAAAATTGATGATTCTGAACTATGGTGTTGGAGAAAATTCTGTGGACTACAAGAAGATGGAATAAGTTGGATATAAATCTAGACTGTTGACTGGAAAGGCTAATAGTAATACTAAAACGCAAATACTTTGACTACATAATGTAAACACCAGTTTCGCTAGAAAAGATGTTGATGCAGGGGAAGACTGAGGGAAAAAAACAAAGGAGCATCAGAGGAGGAGGTAGATAGACAACTTTACTGAAGTTATTTCACTAAGCAACAACAGATCATCAGAAGGTCAGAACACTGGAAAAGGATAGGGTGGGCAATGACAGTTCTGAGCTCCCGGGTGCTGGGGGACACACTTAAGCAATTACTACGGTGATACAAACCCCAAGCATACACCAGATATTCCCATGCATCACAGTTCATATTTCAAAGCAAAAATATATTGCATTCCTTCAGGAGTGATACAGCTCTGGATTCCACACATCCTCTCTAACCCCTCCATAGTACCATGGTTTAGAAGTCACTTTGCTTTGCAACTAGCTGTGGTAAAGAAATCTACCCTGAACATCTGGAGAGAGGTAACAATAGGAGTCCCTGTGATCAAGGGAGGCACCGGATATGAAAGTAGTAGGAAGAAAATAAACAGCACAGAAGTCATTTGCAGAATTCTAATCTGATAAAAAAATTCATGCCATCTTCATTTGGGGATGCTGCTGCTATACGCATTTTAAACTAAAGCAAGACAGGACTGTAATTCCACATAATGGGATTAATGTTGAGACTGAATCATTTGGCTTGTAAAACTGTCTGCATTTGATTCTAACTATTCAAGATTCAGCCATAAATGTGGAAGCAGCAAGGGTAAAGTGAGGCTCATGCCCAACTTCTGTCATCATTCACTTGAAACATACATGATTTTTCTATTCCCTGCAGGAACAGAACACTAACAAACTGTTTTTTTTTTCTCTTGCTACACAGACATTTGGGGGGGGGGGTGTAAGGGAATGAATAATTAATTTCAGAGATACTGGGGAACAGTTCTACAATTTTAAAAGAACTAAAGAACTAGCATCAGCTTGGCAGGACTGACTATGATTGCTTGAAACCTGATGTAATTCATCAGGAGGTGTGTCTTAAAAACCAAGTCATCCTTAAAGGTCATTGCCAAAATTTAGTTATACAGGCAAAGGTAAACTTATACATCTGTTACTTGCAGATATACTACAACCTTAAATGCACTGGTGAAATAATCAATGGTGATGAATATGTAAATAGTCACCCCAGAACCTGAACAACAGTTATATATATATAAAAAAAAAAAAAAATGAAATTGACGAATGGTTGTATGTCAGCTTCCTTTCACCATGGCAATACAATTTATACAAGTTTGGAACAAAACTGTTCTCTGAAAAATGAAAATCTGGACAGTTTTTAATAAAGAATTTTGTTTGGGTACATTTGACTATATTAAAAGACGCAAATGCAGTGACGCCTATTGTTTTTCATCAATTGGCTTTTAATCAGGTTCAAAATTGCCATGTACAATTCGAGAATGATTAATCACCTGTTTAGTTTTAGACTTGACCCCCCCCCCCCAAAGACCCTTGTTAAAAGCCATGTGCAAGTCATAGCATTTCATTGTCTGAAAGTTTGTCAATCCATAACATTTGTCCCATGCAGGACCATGTTATAACCCACTTGGAATTATGTAATGATGTGCAATGCAATCTTTCATTACCTTTTTTTTCTTTCCTTTTCTCTGCAATGTGCTGTTGATCAACAAGCTGCAAGATGGCAAATGTAATACAGTCAAACACCGACATCCTATCTTAACTGGGACCTAGCAGTTTGTTTTGATTCCAGGATGACAAGGTACTAACTCTGGTATGGTAATGCAGAGAGAAAATAATTTTCTGGATCAAATAGAAATGTGCTGTCGGGGAATAGCATGACTGAGTCTGTGAACACTACAAGGAAGGGCATGCTCCTTCTAGGTTACTGAACTTTATCTAATCAGATCTACATATATATAGGGATACTAACCTCACATGTACTTAGTACCTCTATATATTCATGTAATATGGACTGCTTTCTGAAGTCTTTTGATTATATATTGGTGGCAGAGCATGTTACTTTTTACAGAAATGGCTAGTGGAGTATGAAACAAGGTAAAGGGCAGTGCCAAATTAAAATCCCCTGATAGTCATTTGGTTGGAAAAGGACACCTCATGTTCAGTGTACTGGATGCTAAAATTTATAAAGTATTAGAGGCTCTGCAAAGTAAAGAAAGGATACATAGGGAGGGGTGTGTGTGTGTGTGTGTGTGTGTGTGTGTGTGTGTGTGTGTGTGTGTGTGTGTGTGTGTGTGTGTGTGTGTGTGTGTGTGTGTGTGTTTGGATGGTTGGTTCTGACAGATGTTAATTAGTGTCAATTGAATAAAGTCAATAATAATATTTAAAAAAAAACAATTCATATGAAGCCAAAAAGGACTTTGTGGATAAATATTTGATAAAAGATTACTGTTCGATCACAGAAAACACAGGAGGTGTATACATTTCCTTTAGTCCTGTAAAATTGTGGTTGCTGTTAACTTCTTGTTTCTTATGCTAATATACTAAATTTATACAAGGCTTTCTTAAATGTTTGCTAGTTTTGATTAGAAAAATTGCAAAGCAAGAGCTTAATGCAAAGTCATTTATAAGGCCATTCTTTTTATTTAAGGATAATTGTTATCCTATGTACTGAGCAAATGATTATTTTATTCTTATAGTGACAGCATGTTGGTGATTTAATGGTACAAAAGTGCCACTGTGTGGTGTGTTTAGGAATGACACACTTGTAATTTTATAGGGAATCCTAACAAGATTAAACAAGTTCACCTAAGCATCTACAACAGGTTCTTCCAGCAGCTGTAAACGTTACGTAAGCTGTAACCTGTAAGATGTGCATTCAGATTCATTCTTATCTACACTACAGCTTAAATGTTAAAATGAGATCTGCATATTTTTGGTACATATATTAGATGTATCTATCACAATACTACTTTAAGCATACAATATAAGCTGTAGCAAGTCAGAAATTATCCCCCTACTCCCTACTTCCACCTCTCCTGAAAGCAGCCCTTGGAGATAATGGACCTCAAAATATAAAGGCCATCTACTGTAGCAGTAGCCTTTCCACTTAATGCACTGGGTTAGTAAATGAACTCATAGGGCTAAAGAAATGGCTGAAAATAAAAGATGGGGTATCTTCAGGGACAGGATCATATTTAGAAATAATTTTTGGTGTCATATTGTTCAGTGGTAAATGCATATAATGTTCTTTTCATATTGTAATCCCCTAGACTGAAGATTTACATTACCTGTTGTACTACAAATATCCAAGGCACTATATCTGCAGGTCTATCAGGAATGAGTCAGCAGTGGTGTTCTGCTCTGAAAGGAACTTCAGTGCAAAGCATATCTGCATAAGCAGTAGCTTTTCAGGATAACTCAGCATGGTATAAAAATATAGATACAGAAGTACCTCACATAATCTTCTGATTACTTCAGATTGTATTCCAGTTAGCTTTACCAAAATGCTCACACTAGACATAGACATATTTTCTTTTTTAAACACCTTTTTGAATTATCACTTGTGACATAGACAAATTTACATTTATACAAAAGTAATCAAATTAACATTAACAAACATTATATGTCACATATATTGCTATATAGCATATAACCTAAGCAACATTACATATATTATTCAATTCCTGCCCCCTTTTTTTAAACAAGAAACATCTTCATTAAACCATCACTTACAATATAATCAATCCAACATTTATATAAATGAAAATGAACCACACTGACACAATCCAAATTGAAAGCATTTTACATCACAAACCATACTGGCACACTCCCAATTGCAAACATTATACATCATTTATAATCTACCCAATAATTTTCAGTCAAACATTACATAGCTTGTTTTAAGTCCTGCCTTCTTTTAAACCTAATTTCTCCCCTGTATGATTGTTCCCACTAGGGGTAGTCATGTTTTCAGACTTACTCAGTGCTGGAGTATGCAAAGATCACACTACATTTATGCTGACACAAAACACTGCTGAGGCTGTCCAAATAACTACTTCTATACATCAGCTCATCAGTAAGTAAATGCTAATTATGTAGTGTATTCATGGCTATTATTGAGCTCAGCTGTTGAATATTCTTTTATCAGTGTGCATGTTTTATGTTTAATTCAGGTTAGTAATAAAAAAAAATTATATACTGTAAGCTCCACCAAAGTAATACAATATAGTATGCCCATTAAGTACTATGTAAGGGTGATGATAAGAGCTTGTAATTGTAATGTAAGTTTGAAACAGCCAAAGCACCAGGAATATTAATGCTTATGTGAACTTCTTTAAAAATTTGTTTGAGGATTAAACTCACGGCCATGTTCATCATTAAATCACCACCACATCTCTGAGGGACTGTGGCATTGCATGGTGCTGGTCCAACCCTTCCCCCATTACAAACATGCCCATATCCTACATGCCAACTCCATCCATTGCCAGGGTCATTAAATGAACCCAGGACACTTGGGTCATATTCAGAACTTTATTCCGATTGTATTGACATAGCTGGAGAAAATAACAACTGACTTTAACACCAAAAGGAGACTATGCATGTGTGTGTGTGTGTGTGTGTGTGTGTGTGTGTGTGTGTGTGTGTGTGTGTGTGTGTGTGTAAGAAGGATGCACAAACAAAGGGAGTATTAAGTAAAATGTACACAACTGGTAAATATGTATGAGGATTTCAATTAGAAAGCCAGGAAATCAAATCCTCTGTCATGAAGGATTACTAATATGGCAACATTTCCAGTATTTTATTCCCTCAGGATGCCCATTTCCCTGATCATCTGTCTTACTGCTAGCAATACAGATATGCAACAACTGTCATCTCATCTCTCATGTCACTTCCATCCTATCAGCTTCCTCAAGCTAAAACCAAAAACAGCAAAAGTATCTAATTCAGACATTAATAAAACTGGAGACCAGGGTATCTATAATTAAAGATAATAAAATGAAAGAAAGAGAGAGAAATCAGAAGTGCTGACAATGATCACCTTGAATGTTAAAATGAGTTATTATACGGGCATTTACCACCCTCCTTGTAAAGTAAATCAGCAAATAATATAACCGGGAGAGTCACAAGCAGTTAAAATCAGAGAAGCTCCCATCTAATCCCTCAAATACTTAAAATGGGAAAGTCACCCTATGTTATAGCATGTGATACAAAATACAGCAAACCTCTTAAGTGTAAAAAGAAAGGAATAGCTGCCTCAAAAAACTTCAGTCTACAAAAGCATTCTCAGAGTTTGGCTGCAGATTTTATATAAACTTAAAAATACAAAGGGCATTGCAACTTTACCATTACCCCTCAAAAGTCTAGATGGCGCCTGAAAGTTGCCATTTCTAGAGGTAAGGTTATAGGCTTCAATCCATGAAGCACAGCCCAAAATACACTAAACTTCCTGAACAGAGACAGACACAAAAACATAGACACAAACACTTTTAGATTTGTAGCCTTCCATTTGTCTTGGCACACACCAGCATACAAATGATAGAAATACCATTCAAAATACATTAAACATAAACTTGGTAACAATCCTTATCTATGATTTTATCACATGACAGCATTACATAAAATCTGTCATCTTTTAAGTTGTGTACTTGAAAATGATAATTTCTTATTGTGTCTATTTTGCAAAGAACACTGTCATTACTGGTACTCTATTTTATTCCAATTAAGGAAGCATAGATTTTATCTTCATTTCTATTCAAATGTTTTATATGACGTGGACTGCATATTTTCCTAAATTCTTGGTCAAAAATATTCATATATTTAGAACATTCCAAAATTACATGTGGCTAATACCTCTAACCCACACTGACTGTTGGCATATGGCCAATCCATTGGTGAAATTAAGATTTAAAATATTTAAATATGATTAAAGAATAAATTAATGATAAATTATTTAATATGACTAAAACTGATGTAATTAATGACTAATTCAAATGAATGTTTGAAATAAACAAGCAACAGAGCAAGTAACTTGATTAAACTGTTGACTTGATCATATAATTTGAATAAATCCTTAAAGACTGAATGGCAAAAGATTAGCAATCAAATTATTTGATGTTTTAAACAACTGAGAAGGAAGATTACAGTGATGAATGATAAATATTATAGTCTAAATTACTTTAGTTGATTCAGTGATTAAAAATAAAAAGTGACTGCTTTGATGAAATAAGCCATTGATTACTACATAAAAACTTAACCAAAAGTGGCTGAATAGGTAATGACCTGAATAATTAAATTAAATGCTTAAAATATAAATGATCAAACAAATGGTTGAATTTCTAAATATATTACATAACGGTGTGATTATATTAAATTTCTAATAATTTAATGATATAAGATGCAACTGAATCAGCAGAATGACTTGATACAATGGAAACTATAACATGATTTCATAATAAAGATAATTTAAGGCCTAAGAAGTAAATGAGCAATTTACCTTTAAGTGTAAGCAAACATGAAATGACAAAATGACTGATTTGGATAAAAAGGTTAAGAAATTCATGGCTGTTTATAGGCTATGACTAAAAGATGAAACTGGAATGTTTTTACTTAAATTACTAATTACATCATGTGACTCAATGAATACATGATTTATTAATTCAATGATAAATGAAACGAAAAGATTGCATGTAATGGAACGTACAAAAGAGTAGTCAGTATATTAAATAAAGTAAAAGGGATGAGTAAATTAATTGGTAAATGCCTTGGCCATTAAGTTATACTTGAATTACTTGATGAAAGGGTTAAATAATAGCTGAAATATTAAATGACACAGCCAGAAGGCAACTTAAAAAATGTGAATGGTTGCTCTAATTGTTAATGAACACATTTTTTCCCATGAAAGAAGTGATAAATGACCATTAGATAACTTGATTAAATTACTAATTAAATACCAAATAAATTATGACTAGACTGCTCAAAAAATAAAATGCTAAGCAAAATGTTGACCTGTCCTTTGTTCTATTTCCTGTCTTATATAGGAACTTGCCATTATTATGGTTTCAAAGTGTGCACCTTTAGTGATTCCTTTAGGAGATTCCTCCCTTCTTTATGTTTGTGTGACTACAGAATTGGTACATACAACTTCAGAGGAGGTTTTACCCTTCACATAAGGGTATGGGGGGGGGGCTTCCCCCTGAAAAAATGCTTACAGTTATTTTTTGTTAGTTTGATTTCTTGCCTGGTTGAATTAAGTGAATTGGTTCACCACAGAGCTGTAACTCAATAAATTATAATGGAAGCAAATGATTAAATACTTTGGAATTTGATTAAATGACAAATGAATATCTTGTTTATTAAAACATGTTATTCAGTGATGCAATATTTTGATCAAATCATAGGTTCACATAACGTAGTAAAAGAGTTAAGGCCATTAGGCCATTTAGAAACACTGTAGCTCAAAAGTGGATCAAGTAAAAGATCTCCAACCATTGCCTATTTTTTTTCAAATATATCATTTTGAGCTACATATATTCATGTCAATTTCTTCTACAGTAAAATAATGCATAGTGTTAAGTAGAAACCTCTTAGTTTTAATTTATGTTAATTAGTTTAATACTTTAAATGATGTTTATGAGTTCTTATATTTGTACACAATTCCAAACCTAGGTTAGTCTACAACTGTAGGTCTCTAAATGGCCAACACAGTAAACTATAGTTTCCTCTGAAATACCTATATTATAGAGTTAATATGAATAGGTATGAACATACTATAGAGGGAATATGTTAAGATGATTTGCATCTACCATTATATGTTAAACGTGATACTTGTGTATTAAGAAAATTTCCTTTGGATAAATTCCAGACTTTTAAGTTGCCCTGCTCTACATATATGCAGAAGATATTATTGTATTCTGAAGATGGTCTGATATATGTTCATGGGTGTTTACTAGGCTAATGACTACAAGGGCCTTTTTAAGCCTAGCCATGCATCTCAAATCTCTGACAAGTTCTGGTACCCTTGATAAGTGTAAGCAGGGGCTTGGGAGATGAAACATTTAGAAGCAGGGGACTGGTATACTAGCAGGGGCTAGTATACAACTCAGCAAGCTCTTGCCTGGTGCCCTGCAGAGTTGTACAGCAGCAGAGAGACAAAAGAGATACTTTGGAGTGATTAAGTATAATTTTTCTGCATTTTCTTGCTGCCTTTAGCTAATTCCACCTAAAATGCTGATTTTCTAGAGTTCCTGTGATTTAAAAAGCTTGTTTCAGCTACATATTGTACTTATTTTACTGCCTGCACTTTAACAAAGTCATTTTTGTGTTTAAATTACCTGTTTAACTGTTGTAGGCTACACACTCAAGTGTGATAGCCATTTCTGTGCATTTAAAGTGTTTTTTTATTGCATCTGCTTTATTTTCTGAAAACACAAACAAAAAAAATACTTGTTTCCCTGCCTTTCTAAGCTAGTATAGTCCAATTTTCAGGTTAGTGCTGAATTCAAGGATGTTACAAGTTTCTGTGTTTGTCCATACCTTACTTGGACAGAAGGAAGTTTCTCTGTTCACTGTGAGAGAAGGAGCTTTGAGCAGCCTATCTGTCCCTGGAGGAGTGGTTTCAGCCCAGAAATTAGTAGTTTATTTGCCTTTCATTTCCCTACTATAAAACCCGCATTTGCAAGGTTTTGTGCGCCGGGCAGCGTCGGTTAGCTAGGGTATAACTATTCCCAGCTCCACAAAGTCTACTCTTCAATTTTTCCCTTGGAACTAGACAAACTTTCAACTTAAGCACTCAAACCATTCACTTTTCATCCCGGCACTTGCTCAAAACTCATAGCAAGCACTAATAAACCTTAGCACTAGACCCTCCTATAATGTAGAGAAGGACAAGGCTCTCTATTCAACCTTACCAGACAATCAGTAAAACAGTTCACTGTACCTATCCAGGCATGTCCAAAGGGCAGTTTCAGGTGTACTCTCCAGGCCAACTGGTGAATCTGGGCATTTTGAAGCAATGTTACAATTGCCTCAGGTACACAGACAATCCTCTCCTCCTTCCACCAAACACTAATACATGCGAGAGATGCAATTATACAGCCAAACTGGAGGATAAACTCTCTCAACCCAAGACTGAACCAGACAGTCAAGAGGAGAAGGGAATTACTTGCATCACACCATCAGTCTCACATAGACCTATGAAACCAGCACCAGCAAAAAACACACATTAATACACAAAAACATACTTGGAGGCTCTAAATAACAATCCGCAAAAGCAACAGAGGCCTCCAAAGCAGACATCCAAGCAACCTCCACCCCCCCAACACAAACCATAAAACACATACTTCACAAAACCAGTGTGCCACACAATCACAGCCCTTAAGGCAAAATAACATACCCAACACACTAGTAATAGGTGACTCTATAGTCAGGCACTCTGATGTCCCACTCACTAGGCTGAACAAGGAGAAGGTTACTGTTAGCTGCCTGTCGGCTGCTAGGATCCGCCACATAACACAAGCACTCAGGTCACTCCAGAGCAAGTACAAATATGACTCTCATTGTCGATGTTGGTGTGCATGACCTGAGCCGCACCTCCCTGGACTACATGAAAAGAGACATGGAGAAGCTCTCTGATCATGTAGCCCAGGCTGGTATAACCCTGAGTAGCATCCTGCCCTCACCAAGAATTATACCACGGTATAGAGAAAAAATTATCAGTGTCAACAATTGGCTAAGCTTCTGTTGCCATCCAAAGGGGATCCAGTGTCTGTCAGTCTGGGATGACATGCTCGACAAGCCACGCTGCTTCGCTAGAGACGGCTTGCACCTGTCACCCTTAGGCTTTCGAATACTGGTCAAGGCTCTTGCCACCCCCATAGTGCCTTTTTAGGCAAGGCTCAGAAGACAAACCCACCACCGTAAATAGCACACGTAACAAAAAATTGAGGGTAATGCTACTCAATGCCAGAAGTCTGAACCTCAAAATGCACGCACTCGAGGCACTCCTCAGTTTGGAGAAAATCGATATATGTGCAGTAACAGAAACCTGGTTTAAGGCTCCAGAGAGCACTCCAGCACTACCAGGCTACAACTCATACCATACATTTCAGCCACAAAACCTTGACCGAAATACAAACGGCGGGGGAGTATCTATATTCATCAATGATACCCACATCTCCAGGTTAGTGGCACAGCACGATGCTTCAGAGATCATCCACGTGCAACTAACAACAGGCAAAACTGCTATTCAAATTATAGCTTGCTACAGATCACCCACCATGTCCCAGGACCCCCACTCCACATTCCTGGAAACACAGGGAAACATAAAGGTCCTACCAAACACCCTGATATTGGGTGATTTCAATTACCCACACATTAACTGGGAGAACTACTCAAGTACAAAACTCCCTTGCCCAACATTTCCTAGAATGTATAAACTCAAAGTCCCTGGATCAACTGGTCAACACCCCCACCAGAGGTGACAACATATTGGACCTGGTCATCACCAACATGGGCGACTGGTGTTCCACACCGAAGGTCACCCCCTCACTGGTTAGATCTGATCATAAACTAATCACTTTGGATATCCACATTCCGCCACCACCCCCGGTCAAAGAAACCACCATGAAAAACTTTTCAAAAGCAAACTTCACATTACTTAAGACCGAGGTGGGAAGTTTCAAAGCCCCCATGCTAAAGGATAACACTGTCCAAGCTGCAAAATCCTTTACTAATCCACTCTATGGGCACCTACAAGAATGCATGGATCATGCTATCCCAAACAAAACCAAGACTTACTCCTCCAAGAAAAGGAAACCAGTCTGGTGGACCCCTGCCATAAACAAGCTATACAATAGAAGGAGGAAACTAGTACAGAAAAGAGTAAAATCCCAAGAAGGGAAGACATCCCTGATCAGTATCAGCAATAAACTATGTACCCTCATAAAATCATCCAAGGCTAGCTTTGAAAGGAAAATTGCCATGGACTCCAAAGATAACCACAAGGCATTTTTTAGCTATGTCAAGAATCTAAGTGGCAATGCTCAGATTTGCTCAGAGTTATTGCATAATGGCACAAAATACACTGAACCGACCGATATAGCCAACATCCTGGCAGACAGATTCAGTGCAAACTTCACCCCCCTCTCACCCCCAAAAGGGCCCATAACTATACCAGAAGAATGTAGTGCCCCTGAAATCACAGACACTCAGGTTAAAACAGCCCTCTCCAAAGCCAACAATGCAGCATCAATGGGACCGGACGGTGTCCCAGGCTGCGTCCTACATGAGCTTAAAGATGAACTAACCCCTCACCTAAACACACTGTTTAAACTCGGCCTTTCCACAGGCTATGTGCCCACAGAGTGGCGTACAGCAACGGTTATTCTGCTCCACAAAGGTGGAGCCACAACAGACCCCGGGAACTATCTCCCTATAAGCCTGACTAGCTTGGTCTGCAAAGCTATGGAGTGCATCATCATGGATCTCATTAACAGAGACATGAAAACCTCCAAACACCGGACCCTACCCAGTTCAGCTTTGTTAAGGGCATATCATGCCTCCTAAACCTGGTGGACTTCTTTGAGGCAGTTACCAAGGCTATAGACGAGGGAAAGGTGGTCCACACAGCCTACCTAGACCTCACAAAGGCCTTTGACACCATTCCCCACTCAGGTATTATAGACAAGCTCACCAGCCTGAACATAAACACCTACGTCATGAGATGGGTTGCCAACTGGCTCATGGACAGAACCCACATGGTAAGAGTTGTGGGAGCTAGGTCTGACTCTAAGCTGGTTACAAGTGGAGTTCCCCAGGGCTCAGTCCTAGGACCCCACCTGTTTGGCATATACTTATCAGAGGTACATGCAAGCACAGGAGGACTGTGGCTGGCCAAGTTCGCAGACGACTGCAAACTAGGGGCTATAATTGACTCTCCAGCTGAAACAAACATCCTCCAAAAGGGTCTCACTGAGACAGATACCTGGTGTCAAAACCATGGTCTCAAGCTAAATGCCAAAAAGTGCATAGTCATCCCCTTTGGAAAAAACAAAGTACCCACAAACTACCACATAGGTGGTAGCTCCCTAAATACGGAAGACATAATAAGGGATCTGGGGACCCAAGTAGAAAGTAACTTCTCCTTTGATAATCACATTGCCAAAGTGGTTAGAAAATCCTTCTATGTGGCCTACCTAATCACAAAAGGTTTTTCATCCAGATTGAAAGATGGCATTGGGCCCCTCTAAGCATCACTCATCAGACCCATCATAGAGTACAATGCCCCATTTGGGATGTACCTTACAAGACACCTGCAACAACTGGAAAGACCACAGAAGTACCTCCCCAAGAGGATCACTGGCCTCAAGCAGATGCCCTATGCAGCTCGACTGAAGAAACTCCAGCTGTACTCGATTGCATACCGCCTACTCAGAGGTGATCTCTGCCTGATGTACAAGGCCATGTCCAACCCAGAATTGATGGACATGCTCCACCTAAAGAAAACCATATCCCCTCAAGCCACACACTTCAGGGATCTAAACCTCACCACAACAATAAATAGGACATGCTGGAGGGATAGATTCCTGTCCCAGAGACTTCCCATGCCCTGGAACAAGATTCCAATCTACATTAAGCAGAGCTCCTCGCTAACCCTCTTCAAGAGAAACTTTGACGAGTGGATGGGAAACAGAATATTTACCCCAGGAATCACTTCAATGGCTCTGCTGGTCAGAGGTACAGGGAGCTAATCTACGGGGGCAGCGAAAGCCAACACATTCCAGCTAGGCTTATAAATGCCTTCGGGCAGATAGCCTAGTACCTACCTATGAATCTATGGAAGATGAAACATTTACAGGTTGCCTGTGTCCATTAACGACACAGGTGCCAAGCCAGGGATAAATTTCCTGTTCCCAACCCAAATGCCCAAATTACACTTGAATTGAGTTAGGGAGGAACTCTACTTCACATTGATGGTGAGCCTGTTCCAGAGTCAGGGTAGTCTCTGGGATACATACCTGTCTCTCCAGCAGATCCTATTTATATCACAGGCAAGATTTAAGTCTTTAGAACTTGTAATGCTGATGCTGTTTGTTTTGCTGATATGCAGGAGGTCCATCAGAGTGGGGTCTGACAATGCTCTGTATGCCAGGCATAAATCTCCCCTCAACAGCCTGTAGGAGATAGAATACAGGGATAGGGCCTTGAGGTGGTCTGTATAGGCCATTTTACTTACCCCCTATATTCTTTCAGTGAGCAACCTCTGTGGACATTCCATTTGTTGGATATGCCTCGTTAGGTACATACCAAAGAGGGCACTGCACTCAGTCATAGGTCTGAGAATGCTGAATACAGTGGAGCAATAACTTCCTTAGACCTAGATGCCATACCTTTGTTTATAACTTGCATAACATAAAATGATTTCCTCACTACTATAGACGTGTCTTATAAAGATTTGCCAATCATCATTCATTTCTTTACATATTTTTTATTATTATAATTCTCATCAGTCTTGCATGCCTGTCCAATGCATCAGTGTGCTTACTTCAGTTAAGGTATTAGACTCTAGCAAAAGTGATTTTTTAGATCCAAGGTTTTCTCCAGATACATAACACTGTTTGTTAGCACTGCATTGCAGAACAGATGTCTTTTCCCATTGGGAAATGTCCATCAAGTCTGAGTTGACAATAACAAAATTCAAAATATTTATTATAAGTACTACAAAATCCATTTTACAATAATTATCATATGTATTCAGCCAGCAGTTCCTGTGTTTGAAAATGACACAAATACAAGATTGAACAAAAATGGACCAGGTTCTGAGCCACATGGTACTCCCAGTTACTAACAGAAAATCAGAAAGTTTGCCTTGAACAGTTACCAATTTTTTCTATCACTGACCCAATTTGTGATCCACCTTATGAAATAAGAGTTGTATTTTTCTACAGCATGGCTATACATACTTATAAGTGCGGAAAGGAAATCTAAAAATATAATACCTATGGTTAGTCTGGAATCCACATCAATTAAAACCATATCATGAAATTCAACCAAATTGGTAAGGGTCAATCTACTCTTTATAAAACCATTCTTGCTTATATCCAAGACAGCAAATTCATAATTTCCCCCATTAGATTCATGACACTTCTCAAAACATTTACCCATTTAAGTAACCGAATAAAGAAACAGTTAATACAGACATATCAGAAATTCACCTCATTTATTAAATGGACAAACTTTATCTTTATGCAAATGAGTTTATGTTGTGACACAAATTTATATTACAGGACACTTTAAATATGCTCATTTTCATCTGCAAGTCAATTTGTATTTCTTTCTGCAATATTTCTGCAGGAATAATATATACTATTATTATGCTGTGGAGTTTTTCATCCTGGCCTCCAATGACGATATGGTCCTCAAATTCTCATAATCAACAAAAATAAGCAAACTGGTATAAATACTTGATTTCATAGGTAGGTACTAGGCTATTGACCCTAGGGCCTATATAAGCCTAGCCAAAAAGGTACCTTGGCTTTCGCCACCCAAGAAAATTATTTTCCTTTGCCCATGTCAAGCAGAGCCACAGTAGTGATCCCTGGGGTGAATTTCCTATCTCCCATCCAATCATCAAGAGTGCTAATGAGGAGCTCTGTTTGACACAGATAGTCTGTTCCAGAGTATGGGAAGTCTCTGGGACAGGAATCTATCCCTCTGCATGTTCTGTTTATTGTGGTGACAAGGTTTAGGTCCCTAGAGCGTGTAGCTCGGAGGGATTTCTTTACGTGGAGCATGTCTAACAGCTCTGGGTTTGATGTAACTTTATATGTTAGGCAAAGATCGCTTCTGAGTAGGCAATATGCGATGGAGTAAAGCTAGAGTTTTTTGAGATGGTCTGCGTAAGGCATCTATTTGAGGCCAGTAATCCTCTTTGTGAGGTATTTCTGCGGCCTTTCCAGTTGTTGTAGATGTCTTGTGCGGTACATACCAAAAGGGGCATTGTACTCTATAATGGGTCTAATGAGTAATGGGGAACAATGACCTCTTTTTTCTGGATGAGAAACCTTTTGTGATGAGGTATGCCACATAGGATTTCCTGACCACTGTGGTGATGTGATTATCAAAGGAGAGACTACTGTCCACCTGTGTCCCAAGGTCTCTTATCACACTTTCTGTGTTAAGTAGACTACCGCCTATGTGGTAGTTCATGGGTACAGAGTTTTTACCAAAGGGGATGACAATGCACTTTCTGGCATTGAGCTTGAGGCCATGGCTTTGACACCAGACATCTGTCTCAGTGAAGCCCTTTTGTAGGATGTCCACATCATCAGGAGTTTCGATTATGGCTCCTAGTTTGCAGTCATCTGCAAACTTAGTTAGCCAAAGACCTTCTGTGTTAGCCTGTACTTCAGAGAAGTAGATTACCAAACAGGAGAGGACCCAGGACTGAACCCTGTGGTACTCCACTTGTCACTGGTCTGAAGTCTGATTTGGAGTCTGCTTCTTTCACAGTGTGGGTTCTGTCGGTAAGCCAGCTGGCAACCCATCTTGTGACATAGATACCTAGTTTAGTGAGTTTATCTATAATTCAAGAGTGGGGGATGGTGTTGAACGCCTTGGCGAGATCTAGATAGGCTGTGTGAAACACCTTACCCTCATCTATGTCTTTGGTGACTGCTTCAAAGATGTCTATCAGGTTTAGGAGACATGATCTGCCTTTTACAAACCCCAGCTGTGTGGGGTCCAGAGTCTGGAGATCTCTAATGTCTTTGTTTATGAGTTCCATGATGATATGTTCCATGGCCTTGCAGACCAGGCTCCTCAGGCAAATGGGGAGGTAGTTCCCAGGGTCTGTTGTAGCTCCCCCTTTGTGGAGTGGGATAACTGTCACGGTGTGCCATTCAATGGGCACAAAGCCTGAGGTGAGGCTATGACTGAACATGGCACTTAGGTGGGGTGCCAGTTCATTCTGTAGTTCATGTAGAAGGCAGCCTGGGATGTTGTCAGGTCCCATGGATGCTGTGTTCTTGGCTTTGGAGAGTGGGGTTTTTACTTGTGCAGTCATGATCATAGGAACTCTGCATTCTTCTGGTATACAGATGGGCCCTTTAGGGGGTGGGGTGGGGGGTAAAGTTAGCACTGAACCTATCTGCCAAGATGTTGGCAATATCAGTTGGTTCTGTATATTTAGTGCCATTGTGCTGTAACTCAGAGCAGATCTGAGTGCTGCCATTGAGATTCTTGACAGCTATAGAATGCTTTGTGGTTGTCTTTAGAATCAGTGGCGATTTTGTTTTCATAACTAGCTTTGGATGATTTTATGAGGGATCTCGGCTTCTTACTGAGGCTGATCAGGGAGTTCCTCCAATCATGGGATTTTACTCTTTTTTGAAACAGTTTCTTTCTTCTGTTGTAGAGTTTTGTTTATGGCAGAAGACCACCAGATTGGCTTCCTTTTTTTGGAGGATAGCATCTTGGTTCTGTTAGAGAAAGCATAATTCTTGCACTCGTGTAACTGCTTATAAAGTGCATTTGTGTAGGATTCAGCAGTTGTGCTTCTATTGTCCATCTGCATGGGTGTCTTGAAGTTTGCCACTTCTGTCTTAAGAAGCATGAAGTTGGCTTTGGAGAAATTTTTTATGGTTGCTTCCTTAATGGGGGTGGGGGCGGGATGTGGATGTCTAGGGTGATTAACTTGTGGTCAGATCTGACCAACGAGGAACTGGCCTCTGGTGTGGTACACCGGTCACCCATGTTGGTGATGACCAGGTCTAGGATATTGCTGCCCCTGGTGGGGGAGTGGATAAGTAGATCCAAGGCATTGGAATTTATGAATTCCAGAAAACGTTGGGCAAAAAAGTTGGTACATGAGTAGTTTTCCCAATTAATAGTGGGGTAGTTGAAATCACCCATTATTAGGGTGTTGGGTTGTTCCCTAATATTTTACAGTGTATCAAAAAAAGAGGAGTGGGAATCCTGGGGCATGGTGGGTGGTCTGTAGCAAGCTACAATCTGGATTGCGGTCTTGCCCAGAGTTAGCTGAACTTGAATAATATCAGATGCATTATGCTGAGCAACTAGCTTGGAGGTGTGGATATCCTTATTGAATGTGGACATGCCTCCGCCTTTAGTGTTTTGGTCCGGGTTAGGTGGCCGAAAGGTGTGGTATGAATTATAGCCTGGTAATGCAGGGGTGCTCTTTGGAGCTTTGAACCAGGTCTCTGTCACTGCACAGATGTCAATGTTCTCCATTTTAAGGAGTGCCTCGAATTAGTGCATTTTGAGGTTTAGACTTCTAGCATTGAGTAGCATTACTCTCAGATTTTGCTTGCTTGTACCTGTTACGGTGGTGAACTTGTCATTTAAACCTTGCCTAAAAAAGGCACTATAAGGGTGGCAAGAGCCTTTGCCCGTATCCGGAATCCCAAGGGCGACAGGTGCAGGCCATCCCTGGCAAAGCATCGTGGTCTGTCGATCATGTCATCCCAGGCAGACAGATACTGGATTCCCTTAGAATGGTATCAGAAGCTTAGCCAATTTTTGATTATTAAACCTTAAATTTGAGTGAGCTGCTTGTGTGATTAATTACTGGTTAAAACAGTGACAATAATTTTATTCAATGACTGCTAAAGTTAAACTATTTTAATGGTTAAATGATACTTAACGACTAAAACTGGACTATTTTAATTCATGGATGTTATTTGACTAAATTATACAATGACAAAACTAAATATTATTTAAAACTAATTATTAAATTATCTGAATACTGAGTGCAATAAATTATTTCACAATATATGTGTTAAAGTGACTGAATGTAGTAAGTGATAAATAATTAAAAGATTAAGTATTAATAAGAGGAGTAAATACAAAATTTGATTAAAAGTGACTAACTGCAATCAAAAAGACTAACTTTATATGTTTGAGTGATTCATTCCTTACTAGATAAATGATTACTAGTTAAGCAATGTTAAAAATTTAACACAAGAAATATTAAATTACTAATAAATGCTTAACACTGTTGCATTCTGGTTGATCATCTGAATGAATTTTATGCAATTAAAGATCATTTAAAAATTATTTTAGTATATTAAAAGATTATCTGAGATGATTAAAATACATGAGCCAATGGTTTACTGAATCAATAATTAAATGACTGCATTCACAAAGTGAAAATGAACAATCAGTATGGTCAAATTAAATAGATAAGGCCTTTAGTACTTTATATTATTGTTTTTTACATTGCCTGACCACATTTCAATACACTCTTTAAATCAGTGACTACTTAAGAGTAATTTCAAGATAATTGATGGTTTAGTAATTACATGCAAATAGGAAAAGATGCAACAAACTGACTAAAATATTTCTAGAATGATTGATATAATGAACTCAAATATGATTAAATATATTACTCGAATGATCTGACTTAATGGTTAAATAACTGACTTAACATTTTATGATAAATATTTAATACAATAAAAATCTGAATTGTGCTAAATTAAATGACTGAACATATAAAGAAGCTTACAGGAAGCATGAGAGGATTAACCTGGAAAGGAATGAAGAACAGGGTCTGATAACAGACAATTTAATCTTGAAATTAACTTTTCAACTAGGAGGAAAATTGATAGGCAAAATCAATTACCAGAATTGAGGTATAAGCCAAAACCTTTAAAACAAGACGGGATTTCCTGGACCTCCCATTAGAATGGGAACAGCTGCCTTAGACTAGTGTCAATGCTCAGACTTTTCTAAAAATCAAATTAAAAAACAAGTCAAAATATATGAACAATACATATTTAATAAATAAAAGCAGCAATGTTGTTCAGTATAAAAAAAAATCCTCCTAGTGATAACACATTCACAACCCTTATATCAATATAATAATATAAAACACAAAACGCTTACTTCTTTCTTTCTCTAAATTTCCACTGGCAGATTTTCAAAGCATGTAAATTAATCCCCTGTGTTAACACATATATTCCCACATCAACAGCATGCTCTGATAACCCTGTGGGTGACATTTCAAAATATGCTTGTTTTTGAGATATTTACAGAAATATGAAAAAATATGGATTTATAATTTAACCAGATTAGTCTCACTAGGTTACTTGCTTTTTTCAGGGGAGACCTGGTGTGTTATTTATTTATATTATTGGGAAAAGTTAGGCAGGGCATCCGGGAACTTCCCCTACTTGTTAGGAGAATGCTTGTTCCATTCCCAGGGTAGTGGCAGATGGGAGAACAGCACTTAGTGAGATCCAAGATGAAGAACACCAGTGCAGTGTTTGAAGGTCTACAAGATTCTGAAGAGCTATTTCAGTAGAATTTGTCTGTTTCATCAAAAGCAAACATTCAAAACAATGATGGATGTGTTATTGCAACCCTCCAGTCAGAGGGTTGCAGGCTGATATTTTAGGTGAGTTGTTGCAGAGTGAGCTGGAGAGTGGAAAATATGTTTTGTGGGGTGAAATTATGGTCAAAATTCAGTTGCAGGAAATGGAAGCTATTTTGAAAAAAGATTGGCAGACAAAGAAATCATATTCCAAGACTGCTAAAGAAACTACAGGGAAAGTGATGAGAGATGAACAGAGGAAAGTAAATGTCAACAACTAAAGGACATTTATAGTGAGAATTCAGAACAAAGAAAAATAAATGGACAGGTATGATATTTGGGATGATTTAATGGTTCCATTTGGAGTGAAAGCCCAGGAGGTATGATTTTTATTCTTATTTATAGACAGACATTTTGTGACATTATTTTTGCGACTGGTTCTGTTCCAGAATGTTTTTTGGGGGAGTATAAGAAGAAAAAGAACTGAAATCCATTGATTGGTTAAAGTATTTCACAGAGAAACAAACAAAAATTCTTGTTCAATTTTAAACAGAAGTTGAAAGAGAGACTTTGAAGAGACATTTAAGCAATCTTTGTAAAGATATGGACATTAGAAATGTCTATGACAAGGATTATGGACTGAAGATGGGACTGTCATACTGTACTGAATATGGAGAAAGAAAAAAATGTTCATATCCCTAGTATGATAAATGTAGTGGGTAACAGGGGTGTTGTAAAATATTGGGGACAACTGAAAACATGTTTTTTTTCCTGTGGAAAAGATAATCATTTGATAAGTAACTGTGATAAGATGAAATGTTATATCTATGAGGAAACAGGCCACGATGCAAAAATGTGTGAACTGAAATGTTATAAATGTAAGAAAATTGGGCATTTATGGATTGTAATCTGAACAAAAAGGATGAAGAAGAAAACAAAAGTGAGGGCAGTATACAAGGAGAAGAAACAGTTCCAATAAAAGATAAAGAGGAAATAGGGAAGCAGGACTGAGGTAAAAATAAAGAGAAAAATGAAAAGATGATACAAAAGGTTCTGAAGTAAGTGATGAGGAAGATGTCAATAAAATAGTTAAAAGTAAAAAAAAGAATACTGGCAAGAAAGTAAGAGACAAAAAAGAAAGTTTAAAGGGATAAGTGTAAAAAAAGGAAATGGATAATGCAAGTGAGACAAATAGTTCAATTTTACACAATTTCTGTTAAGCTACAACACAGACATAACTTTACAGTGCTTTCAGTAAATGTAAATAGTATCACAAATATAAGTAGAACAATAGGCATCCTAAATTGATGTAGTAAGTGTGATACTGACATCATAATATTGGAAGATGTAAGACTTTTACACAGAGAGAGAGAGATTACAAAGAAACTTTGGGGAGAAGGTACATAACAGAACATAGACAAAGAACTGTGTTCTGCTGTACAATGAAAAAATTGAACATTGGCAGTGATGGGAAGATTATCTACTGTAGATTTCAGATGTCATAATCAGGTCTATAGAATTATAGTACTCTATGCTTATGTTACAAGTAAAAAAGGGAAATTTATTTAAACAAATGGATTATGTAGTAATTAATATGAATATATTATTAATGGGAGATTTAAAGGAAAAAAGAGGAGAGGAAATGTAAGAAAATGTTTGAAGTTATAAAATGTTGCAATTTAAAGGTTTTGAATAATAAGTTGTGGACATATAGTCACTGGACATCTAAGACAGAGCTATAACATTTTATTATATCACAAAGTGTAAATATAGCAAAGGGAGACACACTTGTAACAGGCTTTTCAGATCACTCAGCCATATGAGTAGAAATACAAGAAAATGAGTTTATCAGATTGGAAAAAAAGAATAAAAAGAATGAATACATTATGGTATGAAAATGGAAGAAAAATAAGTATGATTTTATGGAAAGATCACATTTCCACTAGAGTGTGTTAGAAAAACTGGTCTAAGTGGTGGTTTGCGTTGAAAGAAACAATATAAAGATGTTTTTTTGAAAGGCAGTCAGATGTAAGAAAAGTGGGAAAAATTCTAAAACAATGTGTACGGATGCTTTAAAGGATTTGGAAAGGAATGATAGAAAATATGTGCTAGAACAAAGAATTTATGAAAAGAATCAAGAGAAAATTAAAGAGTTATTATTAAAGCAACGATATTATTTACAATGTAAAAAAGAAGAGATATCAGCTTATTTGAATAGCATATTTACAGAACATACCAGTATAATGAGAGAAATGAAAAAGGACAGAGGAGAAGTAATATCAGCTCAGGAACAAATTATGAATATTGTAATAAAGTAATGTAAAGAAAATGTTTCAAGACAGAAATAAAGTAGAAACAGAATAGCAAGTTAAAACTTGACAGAACAAGACAATAAGGAATTGGAAAATGAGGTTTCCTTATTTGAATTAGATAAGGTACTTAGACAAATTAATTTACAGTTAGCTTCAGGATCAGATGGAACTGTATACCAATACAGTGAGCACCTTACAATTAAAAGTGAAACAGCAAAACTTTAAAGTACCAAAACTGCATAACATCATAAAACAATTCATTGAATGGCCACAGTTGGCTCCCACACCTCTCTAAATATATATACCAGTTCTGAGATTACACTACAGTGGGAATAGGGTGAATTTTAAAAAAAGGCTTACTTTGCTTACCTTATGCATCACAGTACTTCCTGGCTGTTGGCCAACTATGGCTGTTCAATGAATTATTTTACAATGTTAAGCATTTTTAGTACTTTAAAGTTTTGCTGGTTCACGTTTGATTATAAGGTGTTCGCTGTAATCCATATTCGACACATGAACACAGACCTGAAAAAATACTTCTTAAAAGTTATGAATGAGTGGTTAAATGAATGTTTTATGTATAAAGATTTATGCAGTGGTATACATAAATTTGTATGGAAAAAGGAAGATAAAAATAAAATAGAAAATTTGAGACCTATAATACTGAACAATACAGATGAAGTTTTTATGAAAATAATTCAGAAAAAAATGGAAAGTAAAATGAAAAGCCTAAAAATCAGGATTAGGCACTTTCATCTGCTTATAACAGACTTTTTATAAAATAGACTTCTAAATCTTATAAAATTTAATTTTTAAGGAATTACATAAATAGCTATATACTCTTTATTTACTATAATACACACTATTCAAATGTTTTAATTAATATCTAATTTCATTTATTGGATATGTTGTAGTCACATGGCATGTAGGTAGGGATATTTAAATGATGTATTAAATGAGTATTTTAAAGATTATGAGCATGTCTATGTTATAAGCAGATGAAAGTGCTTAATTTTGATTTTACTGATTTTTTTGGTTGTTATTAATGTTCAGCAATAAAGACATTTTGTATGGTGCTGACATGTCAGTATCTACCACCTGCTTTGGCTTTTTGTTATCTTTTGGTATTTAGTTTTTTTTTTTCTTTTTCACATTTTTAAGTAAAATGAAAAGTATTACAGAAGATAGCACATACAATTTAATTGGAAAAGGTTGTCAGGAATTATTACTCATAGTAAGGGAAATTGTGGATGATATAAACAGAACTAATGAGACCAAGATCATGATAGGATATTTAAATAAAGTTTTTGATACAGTACATGAACTTTTGTGGATAATTATGGCAGAGTATAACATTAGTACAAAAATTAAGTAGGTATGTTGTTCTGTATATAATAAAAAAATAGTGAATTGATGGTTAGGCAAATAAATAGATATAAGGAATGGCATATGTCAGGGATGTCCTATGAACAGCATATTATTTGCATTAGTTATGAATGCATTTGTCAGAGTTATAAATCTGCATGAGATGTGCTACTTATATTACTAATGAAGGGATAAAAATTTCAGTCATGTTTACTTATGCAGATGATATTTATTTGATTATGAAAACAAAGCCTGGATAAAAACAGTTACATGTTATATATATTAATGTTCAAATAAAATAGGCATGCCTTTAAACAAAGAAAAAAGTAAAGGGCTGGGTGATATAATAAAGACAGGAGGAGTTCCTTTCTCTCTGAAAGAAATTTCTGTGTTAAGAATTTGGGGGTAAAATGTAAGTGAGGAACAATGGAATAGGATACTACATGAAATAAAGGAGCTTTGCTGTTTTTGGAAAACATATAAGCTATTGTTTAATAAAAAGGTTTGATTAATTCAATTATACTGGGAAAGAATGTATATTTACCTAGTGTCTATATGTTGCCAGTAATTTATAAAAAAAAGTATTTTTTCTTTTATATGGGGTTCAAGACAGAGTCCAGTGAAATGAGGAGTCATACATGGACTAGGTTCATACTAGGCTACCTGCCCTAGGGCATTTATAAGCCTAGCCAGAATGTGTTTGGCTTTCGCCACCCATTTTAAATTTATTTTGCTATGCCCTTTTTCGAGGTTAGTATACTGTGCCTCTGTCTAACAGTGACACAGAAGTGATACCCGGGGTAAACCTACGATCTCCCATCCACTCATCAAGATTCCTCTTGAAGAGAGTCAATGAGGGACTCTGCCTAACCTGGACTGGGATTTTATTCCAGAGTGAAGGGAGCCTCTGGGTTATGAATCTGTCCCTCCAGCATGTCCTATTTATTTCAGTGCTGAGGTTCACATCTCTCGAGCGCTGGCTCGATGGGTTTTGGATTTTCTGAGGTGCAGCATGTACATTAATTCCGGGTTGGATATTGCTTTATACGTCAGGCACAGATCGCCTCTGAACAGGCAGTATGCCACTGAGTAGAGCTGGAGTTTCTTTAACCGGGCAGCATATGGCATCTGTTTGAGCCCTTTGATCCTCTTGGTGAGGTACTTTTGGGGTCTTTCCAGTTGCTGCAGGTGTCTGGTAAGGTACGTCCCAAAAGGGGCATTGTACTCAATTATGGGCCTGATGAGGGATGAGTAAAGAGGCACGATGACCTCCCCTGATCTAGATGTGAATCCCTTCATGATTAGGTGGGCTATATAAAATGTTTTTCTAACCACTTTGGCCACGTGGTTGTCAAATGAGAGATTGCTATCAACTTGGGTCCCCAGGTCCCTAATTACTTCTTCTGTACTTAATGGATTACCACCTATGTGGTAATTTGTGGGCACTTTGTTTTTGCCAAAGGGGATAACTATACACTTTTGGCATTTAGCTTGAGGCCATGGCTCTGGCACCAGTTGTCTGTTTCTATGAGGCCCTTTTGGAGGATGCTTGTGTCGGCTGGAGAGTCGATTATGGCATCCAGTTTGCAGTCATCTGCGAACTTGGTCAGCCACAGTCCTTCCGTGTTGGCCTGTACCTCCGAGAAATATATACTGAACAAGAGAGGTCCCAGGACTGAGCCTTGTGGGACACCACTTGTAACTGGTTTGGAGTCTGACATGGCTCCAGCAATTCTAACCATGTCCTTGAGCCAGTTTGCAATCCATCTAGTGACATAGGGGTTTATATTTAAGCTGGTGAGCTTATCTATAATGCCCGAGTGGGGTATTGTATCGAAGGTTTTTGCGAGGTCCAGGTAGGCTGTGTGGACCACCTTCCCCTCGTCAATGGCCTTGGTGACTGTTTCAAAGAAATCAACCAGGTTTAAGAGGCAGGATCTGCCCTTAACAAAGCCGAACTGGGTAGGATCCAGTGTCTGTAGGTCCCCAATATCTTTATTTATGAGGTCCATGATGATCCTTTCCATAGCTTTGCAGACCAAGCTAGTCAGGCTTATGGGGCGATAGTTTCCAGGATCCGTTGAGGCACCACCTTTATGGAGAGGGACCACTGTTGCTGTATGCCACTCTTTGGGCACATATCCTGTAGTAAGGCTGAGATTGAACAGTAGTTTTATGTTTGGGTTTAGCTCTTCTTGGCGTTCATGTAGGATGCAGCCCGGGACACCGTCTGGTCCCATTGATGCTGTGTTTTTTGCTTTGGAGAAGTTTGCGCTGAACCTGTCAGCTAGGATGTTGGTAATGTCTGTGGGTTCAGTGTATTTTTTGTCATTTTGGACTAATTCTGAGCATATCTGGGAATTACCACCCAGGTTCCTAACATAACTAAAGAAAGCCTTGTGATTATCCTTAGTGTCCTGTGCAATTTTTCTCTCGAAGCTGGCCTTAGACAATTTTATGAGTGCCCGTAGTTTTTTGCTAATACTGATCAGTGATGCCTTCCCTTTTTGGGATTTTGCTCTATCATTTAGTAGCTTCCTCCTTCTATTGTATAGTTTGTTTATGGCTGGGGTCCACCAGACAGGACGTCTGCCTTTGGAGGATTGGGTCTTGGTTTTATTTGGGATCACATGATCCATGCATTCCTGAAGGTGTTCATAGAATGCGTTTATAAAGGATTCTGCGGTCTGGGCCGTATTTTCCACAGGCCGGGGCTTTGAAGGATTCCACGTCGGTATTGAGGAGTGTGAAATTTGCTTTAGAGAAGTTTTTCACTGTAGTTTTTTGGGCAGGGGGGGGTCGGGATGTGAATATCCAGTGAGATTAGTTTATGATCTGATCTTACCAGTGAGGGATACACTTCTGGTCTGGAGCATAGAGTCCCCATGTTGGTGATGATCAGGTCCAGTATGTTTTCCCCTCTTGTGGGAGTGGTAACAAGTTGTTCCATAGCATTTGAGTTTATAAATTCTAGGAACCTTTGGGCTAGGGTGTTGGAGCTACAGTAATGCTCCCAGTCTATGTTTGGGTAGTTGAAGTCGCCCAATATAATGGTGTTTGGAGAGACCTTCATATTTTCCAGTGTTCTCAGGAAGGCCGAGTGGGGTTCCTGGGTTTGGGAGGGTGGTCTGTAGCAGGCTATAAACTGGAAGGCAGTTTTACCCACTGTTAGTTGCACATGGATAGTCTCTGATGCTTCGTGCTTTGCCACCAACCTGGAGGTGTGGGTATCTTTGATGAATATCGATACTCCCCCTCCTTTTGTGGTTCGGTCCAAGTTTTGGGGCCGAAAAGCATGGTATGAGGTATAACCTGGTAGTGCTGGGGTGCTCTCGGGAGCCCTGAACCAGGTTTCTGTTACTGCACAGATATCGATGTTCTCCATGCTAAGGAGAGTTTCGAGTGCGTGCATCTTGAGGTTTAGACTTCTGGAGTTGAGTAGCATTACTCTTAGTTTCTTATCCCTTGTGATACCTATGGAGGTGGGTTTGTCTTTTGAGCCTTGCCTAAAAAAGGCACTATGGGGGTAGCAAGAGCCTTTGCCAATATCCGAAAGCCTTAAGGGAGATGAAGGTTTAGCATTAATAAACCTCAATTGTTTATGCCATTTCTTTGAATATGTATAAAGTTTTGTTTTGGATAAATGATAAAAATGAAAAGTTAGTAGTAAATTTACTAAGGTACAAATATAAGTGGTACTGGGATATGATAAAAGAATTCAAAAAAGGAAAGTATGTTTAAATGAAGTAATGAGATGTTATCAAGAAAAAAATTCCTTTATGGAAAATAAAATTTGATGAAAGAAAATGAGAGGAAAGTGTGGTATAAAATATCACAATACAGTATTATGATTTCAATCCTTGGGCTGAGCTTGTGAATGAAAAACTTAAAGCTATAAAAATATGAAACGCATGGTGTAATAAGCAAGTAGAATGTCAAGATTTTTGGGAGATTACTGATTAATAAATTACCACTAAAGGGAACTATGCCATATAAAAATCAGTGAAAGAGTTTGCATATATTGTGGTAAAGAAGAAACTACAGAACACTATTTCTTACAATATATAAGGGTTGCAAAACTGTGGAAAACATGTAAAGAAAATTTGTTTGAAAATATATGGGAGGTAAATGAAATAAATATGGATACGAGTATATATAGATATTAGTAAAATAGATAAAAGATTAGTTTATGCTGTATGAACCATTTGGAATGACAGGCTAAATGAAACCACATTTAATGGTAAATGGGTACTAGCAGTAATTTTAAGAAAAATTAGATGGTTTTGAAAAACGTTGTGAGGGTCAAATAAGACCATGAAGATATAAGTTTAACATAAAAATGAAAAGTAAGACATCTATAATTGATAAGGGAAATGAATGGGCATTTGTACACTGTATAAATTTGTAAGTTTGCAAACAGAACTGTACATTTTTTAAATAAAGAACCTCTACTCTTTTTGAAAGGTGACATGGGATCTTTTACATCCACCTTGGCTACCACCAACTCAAGCAGATGGGACCTTAGTTTAACATCTCATCTGAAGGACAGTACACTCAAAAGTGCAACACTCCTCTTATGTTGCACTGCAGTGCCAGTATTTGATCTTCCTGGTGTGGGAACAGAACTCACAGCATTCTGCATCAAAGGTGTATGCATTACCTGTTGTACCACTGACACCACTATACACCTATATACAAACAAATTCATTCTCTCTCTCTCAAGCTGTCCAACTTTATAGTGTATGCATCAGTGACAATTATCTTCTGCATATAAGTTTGCAACTGATCCATCCATTCACCTACAATCCCTTTTTCCCATTTTGCATATGGGGTTGGGTGCAATTTCAACAGTGACAATCATCTAGAGCCAAGGTTTACACCATCGGGTGGCTAACATGCAATATTTTGCGAGTCACTTGGCTTTGATCACTACTGATGTACATATGGAAATATGGCATATCTTCACAATAACTAGTAACATATACAGTATAATGCAGTATACACAGGCAATTATAGAATATGCTTTTGTCTCTTGTCATGTTTCAAGCTATGCCCACTGTAACACAGCTCTCTCAGTTATGAAAGATGAAGGTAATATACTTACCATAACGCTGGATCCTTTTCACCATTAGTCTGTTTGGTTCAACTGACTGGGTTTAGCCACCTGTAAGATCGGATTCAGCAACTCTGTACAAGCACTCAGTCCCTCAACTCCTTCCTGCTCTCACAATGCACCTCTTCTCCAACCTACCTCAGACTGAGTTAGCTGATACTTGGGATGAGAAGTATAAAATACAGAGGAGTGAGTAAGGAGACAGACTTCAAACAGACCTAAAGGTTCATCTGAACAAAAAAAGGTGACTATTTAGAAAGGGGGAGGAGGGGCAAGTTGTTGAATCCGGCTGAATATAGAGGAAAAGAATCCAAGCCGATTTCATGGTTGGTATCATGACAGGTTGCTCATAAGGATGATAGTTTCGAAGGAGAATATAGTTCTAGAGAAGAAATGCAACTTAAAATGTTTAGGAAATGTATGTATTGTAGACCAAATTGCTGTTGCATAAATGTCATCTATAGAAAATGTATATATTTTTTTAAATAGGTAGTGGAAGCAGCCGCTGATCTAGTTAAGTGAGCCTTATATTTTGATGGCAACTTCCTGCCTCTAGAATTGTAAGCAAAAGTGATACACTCTTGAGTGCTGTGTAATTTTGTGCACTCTGCATCCTGACTTGGAAGGTGCAAACCAAACAGAGTTGTGAACCTTTCCTAATAGATTTTGTTCGGTCAATGCAAAAATGCAACTGACAATGAACATCTAGGGTATAAAGAAAGCATCCACTCCCTATTTGAGTGGTTTGCAATGAAAACTATGACGTGAGTGGTTTGACTGAGGTTGGCTTTGACACAATTTTAGGAATCAAAGGAACAGATCTTAAAGAAAACCCCATCTTTGTGGAGAATTAGATAGGAAGGTAGGGACAAAAGTGCTCGTAATTCTAAAACTCTTATTGCTAAGGTGACAGTCACCAGAAACACTATTTTCCAGGAAAGATGCTTCATTTCAACTGAGGAAGTTGGCTCAATAGGAGGGTGTTAAAGATTTGAAAACAAAATTTAAGTTCACAAGGGGTGCTGAATCTTTGACTAAGGATAAAGGAAGGAAGGCCCCCTTGAGATAGGCTTTGCACAGTTTCTAAGTTGCAAGTGAAGAGGAAGGAATCCATTATGAAAATTTGAGATAGCTGTTAACTGAATCATTAACAGTGGAGTTGCTTTAGTCAGCATCAAACAATGAAGAAAGGAAATTAAGAACTGATGGCACTGGAGCTGATAAAGGGACTAGTCATTGGTTGGGTGCCTATATGAAGAAGCATTTCCATTTTTCTGCAAATCTTGCAAGTGTTTTCTTTTTGAGAAGCCAACAGTATTTGAACTACTCTTTGAGAAAGGGCAGGGCCAGCAGCCATTACTGAAATTAGAGAAACAATGCAGTTAGCCTTAGGGAATGAATATTCTAAGGATTGCTTGACAGATAGGAAAATGGATTCAGCTGTGAATTAAGCCATGTTTCCTTCCTGGTAGCAAGGGGAACCATATTTGCCTGGTCCAGAATGCTGCAATGAAGATCACAGTAGCTTTGCTTTCCGTAGAAAACAAGGTAAATTGCTTTTCATAACAGAAAGAGCTCTTTGCCTATGTTTCAATGTACAAAATTCTTTAAAATGGTTACTGCCCATCACTGTAAAGTCTACTACTAAGTATGTTAATTGTCCATTAAAAAGCACAAAGGATGATGCTCTAACAGACACCACACCAAAGTTTAAGAATGCCCTAGGGAAAAGCGCCTTCTACAGATTGGGCCTTGACATATGGAACAACTTCTGAGTGAGATGAAAAGCAACCAAAGCCTACAGTCCTTCAAATCTTTGTCAAATGAACATTTACAGAAGGACACTAGCTGCAACTGTTTTCATAGAGCAGATTAAAGCTTTTTTCTCACTGTGTCCAATTTTTACCAATCTCATGTGTCTCATTTATTGTATTTATGCCCAAACAGTCCAACAATTCTGTTTCTTACAACTGCTCTCCTTTTCCAGGGTCTACCCAAGTATACTTGTAAGATCATATGTGAATAAACATATTGTATTATGTTAAGCTTTATTCCTCAATATGCAGTGTGTATACGTATGGTCTCTAAACTTTGAATTCATAATGACTCCATGTTAATTGCATGCCTATGTTTGTAATAGTTATGTACCCAAGTAATGACTGAAAAGAGAACAGAGGAGCTCACTTACCAGTTAACAAATTGCAAATAGATATCAAGGGAATAGGGAGAAAGAGAGTCCAGGAGGCCACTGACACACCAGAGTGTCCCTTGGCGGATGACCCTTTGGAAGGATCAATGCAAAGTAGCTGCTGCATTAGATATTGGATGCAGAAGCAAAGAGATAAGAGCATGGCTGGTTTCAGGAGTAGAAAATGTTTTGGCAGCAGCTTTGCTGGTCTTAGCAGTCAAAAATGTGTTGTGCTACTGCAAAACTGAGACCAATCAGTGAGGCAATAAAATGGATCTTTTGATCTTGTCCATTAGATAGGTGACTTTTCAGAAATTTACATTAACATCCGAAAGTGGTAAGCTATTTCCCATTGCTAAACACAAACTGCCTCACAGCACAGATGAGATCTGGTTCCTTCCTGCTTGATGATATATCAAATGACTGATATATTGTGTGAGTGGATGATGATCACCCTCGGAGTAAGGTAGCCCTGAAGGGCCTGAAATGCTAGGTAAACTACCCTCATTTCTGTGATACTGATATGAAGATTTGCCTGGACACAGAGGCTTTACTGTAGCACTCTAATGAAAAGTCAAGGAAGTGGTATTAGATGTATGGATGAAGCAATTAATCTGAGAACTTTTAGGGCCAGAGCTGCTGGGGAGAGTAATAAAATGGATACTGATTGCCTTAGTGGCAACAGTCTTTCACTTGTCAACTTTATAATGAAAGATGCTGTTTCCAAACAGCAGCTGATAAACAATGTTTGAGAATGCTGAAGATGGGACTTTTCCATATTCAATGACATACCTAAGGACAGACATAGTTGAAGCAAGTAATCTCTGGCTTCACTGATGTAGCAGCCATGAGCCAATCATTTAGAGAGGAGACAGTACAGATTTCTTTTGAGTCACAGATGAACTGTGACTACCGTTATGTACTTGGACACCTAAGACCCATTCTGACAGAATGGATGCTGGGTATTCTAATGTTAGGTGATAGGTTTATGGCTCATTTATTCCTGTCACAGCTCTATAAGACATCCATTCTAAAGCAAAGGTCTGGCTGCAGGGATGATGCCAACTTGCTTGTTCTAGGGGATGACCTACTGCACTTCTTGTCTCCCTAGTATCTCCTTTGAGCGTGCAATCGCCACTTCTTGAAGCAAAGTGTACTTCCACACTATTTTCTCCTTGGCTACCTAGTGCATATGCATTAATGATAGTATGAGCTAAGTCAGCTTGGAACTCCACTGAGTGAATAACTAGTGCTCCAGCTAGGTGTCACCCATGTGGCTAGCCACAGCCACATCCCTCCCACAGGATAAGGAGCTGGCAAGTAGCCGCAATTCCATCCTCCCGGCTCCTATAGGATGAGGATAAAATGTTAATGCCTCGAGACATTTAAAAATGCACAATGGATAAATAGTTAAACAGAAAAGTATACACAGCAGTACATATCAGTTCTGAATATCTATATACTACATTTTACAGTTTTTATAATGGTTACTTTACTCAATTAAAGCAGACTAAAGTACTTCTGAGATATAGCCTACAATAAATCAAGATGTACTCTAGAACAAATTAATAACAACTTGCTATAGATATACAGATACATATACACATGCATTTCACAAATAATTAAAAAAAAAACCCAACAGAAGCACTTGACAATTAAACACAATTAACATTTGACTGAAAAACACAAAGTGGTTGACATTGAAAAAGTTTGTTTATCTCAAACAAATCCCTTCCTGGCACAAAGGAGATGAACAGCTATTACTCTTCTTGAATCACTGTACCCTTTTCAAATAAAATCTGCACAGTTGGTGCACATCTGAAGTATGAGAGGTATTTGCCCTTGTTTCTTCCTCAGGAAGAAACAGGAAGGTAAATGAAGTAGTATAAGGAAAATTCTGACATTTTTAAGCCAGTTCTATAGCATGTAAAGATCAACTTGATTAGTGACCAGGTGCTAGACAAGCAAGCCAAAAGTGGGTGAGAGTGAGCAAAGGATGCAGGCTAACCCATCCTGAGTAGGAAGGAGGTGGCTCTGAATCATTACCGTACTGAGTGGGTGGAACAGTAAACAGCACGCAGGCTGAGGAAGTGCACCCAGTCTCCCAAGGACTATGTTCCACAGCCAGATGAATGAAAGCATGCACATCATCGTAGCAGTATGTACTTCAAATCAACATGGGAAAGAGTAGGTGTCCAAATCCCCAAACTGCAGGGATGACAGCCTCTCCACTAGTCAGCTTTTATCCAGAAAATCACTAGTTAAATGGCTACAAAACATGCAAGTCAAATGCAGGAGGGGAGCCGGTGTGTACTAGGCTAATGGCCCCTGGCATCGTGCCACCCAACCTTAGTTCCTAGTGCTTCTGTTGAGCAGAGCCATTGGAGTGATTCCTGGGGTGAATTTTCTTGAAGAGGGCCAGTGAGGTGCTCTGCTTGACATGTATGGGAAGTCTATTCCATAGCATGGGCAGTCTCTGGGTTATGCGCTCGTCCCTCCAGCATGTTCTGTTGATTGTGGTAATGAGGTTGAGGTCTCTGGACCCTGTGGTGCAGAGGGATTGGGATTTCTTTAGATGTAGCATTTCTAACAGAGCTGGGTCAGACATGGCTTTGTAAGTCAAGCAGAGATTGCCTCTTAAGTAGACGATATGAGACAGAGAATAGTTGGAGTTTTTTTAGTCTGTCCATATAGGACAAGTGTTTAAGGCCTATGATCCTCTTTGTGAGGTACTTTTGCGGCCTCTCCAGTTGTTGCAGGTGTCTAGTGAGGTATATGCCAAATGGGGCATTGTACTCGATGATTGGCCTAATGAGGGAAGAGTAGAGGGAGACAATGACCTCTTTCTTCCTGGATGCAAAACCCTTAGTAATGAGATGTGCCGCATAGAAGGACGTTCTGACCACAATGGCAATGTGGTGGTCAAAAGAGAGGTTGCTGTCAACCTATGTTCCCAGATCTCTTATAACACCTTCTGTGTTCAGTGGACTACCATCAATGTGGTAATTCAAGGGAACTGAGTTTTTCCCAAAGGGGATAAAGACACATTTTTTGGCATTGAGCTTAAGGCCATGGTTCTGACACCAGTCGTTGGTCTCACTGAGGCCTTTCTGTAAGATGTCAGCATCACATGGGGAGTTAATAATAGCTCCCAACTTGCAATCATCTGTGAACTTTGTCAGCAGGAGTCCCTTTGTGTTGGCCTGGACTTCAGAGAAGTAGATACCAAACAGGAGAGGATCCAGGACCGAACCCTGTGGGACTCCACTAGTGACTGGTTGGCAGTCTGACTTGGAGTCAGGTACTTTCACACTGTGGGTTATATCTATGAGCCCGTTTGCAACCCCCTAGTGATATAGGAGTTGATGCCTAGCTTAGTAAGTTTTTCTATGATTCAAGAGTGGGGAATGGTAGCAAAGGCCTTGGCCAGATCAAGGTAGGCTGTATGAACCACCTTGCCTTCATCCACAGCTCTGGTGACTGACTCAAAGAAGTCAATCAAGTTGAGCAGGCATGATCTACCCTTCACAAAACCAAACTGTGTAGGAGCCAGAGTTTGGAGATTCCCTATATCCTTGTTTATTAGGTCCATGATGGTGTGTTCCATAGCTCTGCATATCAGACTCATCAGGCTAATGGGGCAATAGTTCCCGGGGTCTGTAGTCGCTCCTCCTTTGTGGAGAGGGATGACTGTAGCAGTGCGGCATTCGGAAGGGACAAAGCCTGAGGTGAGGCTGTGATTGAACATGGCACACAGGTGAGGTGTCAGTTCACATTGTAGTTCATGTAGAACACAGCCAGGGATACTGTCAAGTCCCATAGAAGCTGTATTCTTGGCCTTAGACAATGCTGTTTTAACCTGTGCAGCAGTAATACTGGGTGCCTGGCAATGTACAGGTATTGTGACTGGTCCTTTGGGGGGGGGGGGGTAAAGTTAGCACTGAATCTGTTCGCCAGTATATTTGCAATATTTGTTGGCTCGGTATAGGAAATACCATTGTGCAGTAGCTCAGAGCAAATCTGGGTATTTCCAAGGAGATTCTTTATTATCTGCTGCAATTCTGTTTTCACAGCTAGCTTTAGAGGATTTGATGAGGGATCTCAACCTTTTGCTGAGGCTGATAAGGGAGTTTTTCCAGTCTTGGGACTTCACCTTATTCCGCATCAGTTTCCTCCTTCTGTTGTAGAGGTTGTTTATGGCAGGGGACCAACAGATTGGCTTCCGTTTTTTGAGGAGAGCATCTTAGTTCTTTTGGGTATGGCAAGATCCATGCATTTGTGTATGTGTTCGTACAGTGCATTGGTGGTCATGCAACTACTCTTCATTTGCATGGGTGCAATGAAGTTAGCCACCTCTGTTTTTAGGAGCCCAAAGTTAGCTTTGGAGTAGTTTTTCATGGTGGTTACCTTTGTTGGGGGGGTGGGAGGGATGTGGACTTCCAAGGTGATTAGCTTGTGATCGGATCTAACCAGGGAGGAGATGACTATTGGTGTAGAGCAATGGTCACCCATGTTAGTAATGACCAGGTCAAGGATGTTGATACCTCTAGTGGAGGTAAGAACGAGTTGGTCCAGGGCACTGGAATTAGCGAATTCCAGAAAGCATTGGGCAAGTGTATTGGTACATTAGTAGTTTCCTAGTTAATGGAGGGATAGTTGAAGTCAGCCAGTATGAGAGTGTTAGGTTGGACCCTAATAGTCTCCAGGGTTCTTAGGAATGTGGAGTGTGAATCTTGGGACATGGCTGGGGACCTATAGTAGGCTACAACCTGAATCGCTGTCTTACCCAATGTTAGCTGCACCTAAAGTATCTCAGATGCATTATGTTGGGCTATCAGTCTGGAGGTGTGCACATCTTTTCTGAATATGGAAACTCCACCACCTTTGGAGCTTCGGTCCAAGTTCTGGGACCGAAAGGTGTGGAATGAGTTGTAGACTGGTAGTGCAGGGGTGCTTTCTGCTGCCTTGAACCAGGTTACTATACAAGGAGCATGGGCAATCTGTTTACACATTAAGGTTAGCGTTCATACATGTGTTTGCTGTTATCAGATTTCTAAAATATGGAGGGGTGAAAAAATGGATTGCTCATGACCAGTGCTTTTTACGTGACTTGACTCTTCACCAGTGTTATGTGACTGAAAAGTATATACAAATTCAGGTGCATGGGAGACTTGCCCCCTATGTGGGGTGGAGGGGCAAGTTTAAAAGTGTTTGACTTGGTTTAGGTTGTATGGCTAAAGATTTGAGGTGTGACTGTTGTTACAAGCTTTCATAGGAAAAGTCAAGATGTTCAGATCCATAGTCTTCAAAGCTGAACTAAGACTACTGCTATCTTCTTTGAAGTAACCTTGACATAGCATTCTTTTTAGCTAACCTTTTAACTGCTGAAGTGACTAATGAGAAACAACCTTACTGTGCATTTGAAGACTGGGCTTACACACTGGTCTTTCCTTGTATATTTACTAAAATTTGTCACTTTTGTGACTTGATTTCTAAAGATGTAGTAAGATGCTGGCATCTGAGAAAAGGATGTGATCTGTATATAACACTGCAAATTAGCTACTTACTTGAACTGATAGTACACTGTATCTCAATCCTGCCGATAAGATATATTAAGTGATAACCCATCTGTTACTCTTACTTAATCATAGTGGACTGATCCAAAATGAATCCTTTTCAGACACAGCACGGGAGTACAGCAGAACCAAAAGAAATGAGTTTTGAGTAATTCAAAATATACTTGTGGGACAAATCATAACTGAAATTTAGCATATGTAAATGTAACAGTAAGTAAAATATTATTGCTGTACACTCTGCATAGGTGTGTTTACAAAGTTAGACAGTAATATAATTTAAAATGTTAACTGTTACACAGAACAAGTCTATACAACATTAGAGTAATGGAGGATGACTGAAGAGAAAAGTGGGTACCTCTTTTGGTTAAGAGTTTTTATCAGTCTTTGTCTGCAAGACTTACAGCTAAGATGTGCTAGAGATTTCACTTAGAAGGGAGCACTACAGGGCTGGACCAAAAATATTAGAGGGTTAGTTGGCCTGGAAATAAGTATTGCACTGTTGGCTTGGGAAAGTAGCTGGTATCAGACATTTTAACAAATTACTAGAATATGCTTAGCAGATTACACTGAGATCCACTTAAGAATGGCATCCTGGTTATTTATTTTAAGAAAATATTTGATTTTTTGCATTTATTTATCCTTTGTTAACCGGGTTAATTTCACTAGAGCAGTAGCCCATTTTCAGGGAGAAGGTGGTATTTATACTACTTGGGGAAAACTGAACAGGGTATCTGGGAACTTCTACTGTTTTGCGAGTGGGGACACTGTTTGATATAGACCAGTCCAGGCATGAAGGCGGCTCAGAGAAATAGTATGTTGAGTATTTTTAGTATGGAAGAAGTTGTTGAGAGAGATATGGAGTGAGAAGTGGATGGCTTAAGTGTGAATGCAGGAGAGCCTTCATAAAAAATGCTGTCATCAGAAGAAATAATACACAAAGGAGAGGAGGGGAGGTTTAAAATGAACGATAAGGGAGAAGGAAATGAAAGTTATCGAATCTTCACAGGACTCAAGTGCTGTTGCAGGAGAGGTTCAGGGAGATGGTGGATTGCAGCAGGGATGTATTAATACCAACTCTTCAATCAGAAGGTGATTGCATAAAGTGTTTTTTTTTTTAATAACAGTAGCAAATGAGCAAACTGATTTAAACAAATTTACCTATAAGAGCTAAAACTTGAGACCCGCTCCAGCAGTCTTCGATCAAACAAGTTCTAACTGCACACTCCTGCCACTAGAGTGCAGGGGGACCTTCTCCAAAAAAGATGGCCTGGATTAGTGCTCAAGTTATACAAACAAAGCTAGATTCAGCAGGTCTGAATCTAGTCTATGCTACAGCAAACAAGGCGCACCAATTTCGGAAAGAAACAGTGGAAATAAGCAGGCACAATAAGCCTCTAACCAGAAACTCCCAGCTCAGAAGGGCAGAATATACCCTCTCCTCCCACAAGAGTGCAGACCATACCTTCTTAATGTAAAATAACTGGCCCAAAGCCCAAGTGCTTAAACCAGAACTGATACACTTTTAGAATAGCCTTCAATCAGCATCTCCCAACTTAGAAGGATGTAAGCTACAACAGTGCCAACCACAATTTATTTATTTATTTATTTATTTCCAGTTTGTTTACCGGGGAGGTCCACTGGGCTCAAGAGCCCATTTTCAGTGGAGGCCCGGGGAGAAAAGCTCCTCAAAACACAAGTTACATAGCATATAGAAATACAAACATTAGAAGTTACCTAAAGATATTGACAACTATAGCAAACATTTCCATTTCATTACAGTATGGGGAAATGGGGATCCCTGGGGGGAAAAGGATCCTTGACGCAAGTTACATTACAAGACAAAAAGCAATAATTACAAAGTTACATAGCATAATGAAGAGAAACATGAGTAATTGCAGTCATTATGGAGTTTTACAGTAGAGCAGCAGGTAGAGTTGTTGAATGAGAAGGTGTTGATTACTTATTTGGTAAGATATTAAAATGGGAGTTTGTAGGAGAGGATGAGAGGCATAGAATATGAGGTGGGAGGGGGAATAGGTTACTGCTAAATAGTGAAGGACTATAAGAAAGGTTAGAAAGGGAAAGGAAAGGATTAGCCTGGAGAGTAGGAAGAGCGGAGGCTAGGAGGTAAGTGCAGTTACATTTTCTATGAAGAAGTAGGTAAGAGTGAAGAAGTCTTTTGAAGTTGTTTAGGTTTTCACAGGCTCTCAAGGTAGAGGGCAGGGCGTTCCATTTTTTGGCTAGAGTGGAGGAGAGTAAGAGCTGACCAGCAGGACGTTTAGGTTTGAAGATGGAAATAAGGTTTTGGTGAGTGGATCTAAGGGGTCTGGGAGAGCTATATGGTAGGAGGATATTGGATAGAGCTGGGCAGCTGGTGGGTTGAAATAGTAGTTTGTGGGCTGTGAAACCTTCTTAATGTAAAAGAACTGGTCCGAGGCCCAAGTGAGTAAACCAAAAGCTTAGAATAACAGTTACAATTTAATCAGGCTACTAACAAACAGTAATAAATGCAGCAGAATAAATGCAATTAAGTACTTTCAAGAACAGGCAGCAAAAGCAAAATAAAGTAATAAAGTAGGAAGAAACACAAATACAGTAAACACAGATGAATAAAGTGCAATTTTTTTCTATATAACAATAGAAAATGAGCAAACCGATTTAAACAAATTACACAGTTAACCAGTAAAAAGCTCAAAACTGAGCCCTGTTCCAGCAGTCTTTAATCAGACAAATTCTAACTGCACACCCCTGCCACTAGGGTGCAGGGGAACCTTCTCCAAAAAAAGATGGCCTGGATCAGTGCTCAAGTTATACAAACAAAGCTAGATTCAACAGGCCTGAATCTAGTCTATGCTACAGCAAACAAGGCGCACCAATTTCAGAAGAAACAGTTCAAATAAGCAGGCACAATAAGCCTTAAACCAGAAATTCCCAGCTCAGAAGGGCAGAATCTAGCCTCTCCACCCACAAGAGTGCTGACCACAAACCTTCTTAATTTAAAACAACTGGTCTGAAGCTCAAGTGCTTAAACCAAAAGGCTTAGAATAACAGTTACAGTTTAATCAGGCTACTACCAAGCAGTAATAAATGCAGCAGAATAAGTACAACTGAGTATTTTCAAGAAGAGGCAAAAGCAAAATAATGTAATAAAGTAGGAAGAAACACAAATACAAATACAGTAAGAGCAGATGAATAAAGTGCAATTTGTTTTCTCTGTATTAGGTAGAATGAGCTAATGACAACAGACTGGGAGGAGTGTCACAGATCAAATATACAGTAGGGGCGGGCAATTGCAAAGCCACCAAGTATAAGAAGAAGATACCAACAGGGTGGGAAACACAAAAGTTGTTAAACCACTATTTAACACAGCAGGAATAAGGGTGGGAGAAAAACTAGCAATTTCAGCATAGATCAGAAGCCAGCAAATAAATAAATAAATATATATATATATATATATATATATATATATATATATATATATAAATCAATCAAGTAAAAAAATTAGGCTAATGCAAAACTTTGAAAGGAAATGCCAAAAAAATATACTTATCACTTTATATTTCGAATTGTTTCAGTAGCACTTTCAGTCAGAACACAAGCCGTTTCAAGCAATGAATGCAGAGATTAACAGGGACTATTAATTATACTAGCAAGCCTTGAGACAATCAGATAAAACACAAAAGTTTTTAGACCACTATTTAAAACAGCAGGAATAAGGGTGGGAGAAAAGCCAGCATGTTGATAATCATGTACCAACTCTTTTGCTCAATGTTTTCTGGAATTCATAAATTCCAATGCCTTGGATCAACTTATCCACACCCCCACCAGGGGCAGCAATATCCTAGACCTGGTCATTACCAACATGGGTGACCGGTGTTCCACACCAAAGGTCAATTTCTCATTGGTCAGATCTGACCACAAGCTAATCACCCTAGACATCCACATCCCATCCCCACCCCCATTAGGGAAGCTACCATAAAAATTTTCTCCAAAGCCAACTTCATGCTTCTTAAGACAGAAATGACAAACTTCACGACACCCATGCAGACGGACAATAGAGGTATGACTGCTGAATCCTACACAATTGCACTTTATAAGCACTTACACAAGTGCATGGATCATGCTATCCCTAACAGAACTAAGATGCTACCTCCAAAAAAATAAAGCCAATCTGGTGGTCCTCTGCCATAAACAAACTCTACAACAGAAGAAAGAAACTGTTGCAAAAAAGAGTAAAATCCCATGATTGGAGGAACTCCCTGGTCAGCCTCAGTAAGAAGCCGAGATACCTCATAAAGTCTTCAAAACTAGTTATGAAAACAAAATTGCCACTGATTCTAAAGACAACCACAAAGCATTCTATAGCTATGTCAAGAATCCCAATGGCAATACTCAGATCTGTTCTGAGTTACATCACAATGGCACTAAATATACAGAACCAACTGATATTGCCAAAATCCTGGCAGATAGGTTCAGTGCTAACTTTACCCCCCTCTCACCCCCTAAAGGGCCCATCTCTATACCAGATGAATGCAAAGTTCCTGTAATCACGGCTGCACAGGTAAAAAAAAAAAACACTCTCCAAAGCCAAGAACACAGCATCCATGGGACCTGACAACATCCCAGGCTGCGTTCTACACGAACTATAGAGCGAACTGGCACCCCACCCAAGTATCATGTTCAATCATAGCCTCACCTCAGGCTTTGTGCCCACTCCTCAAACGGGGAGCCACCATGGACCCCGGGAACTACTGCCCTATTAGCCTGATGAGCCTGGTCTGCAAGGCCATGGAACGAATCATCATGGAACTTATAAAAAAAGACATTGGTAATCTCCAAACTCTGGACCCCACCAAGTTCGGGTTTGTAAAAGGCAGATCATGTCTCCTAAACCTGATAGACCTCTTTGAAGCAGTCACCAAAGCCAAAGACGAGGGTAAGGTGGGTTCACACAGCCTATCTAGATGTTGCCAAGGCTTTTGACACCACCCCCCACTCTGGAATTATAGATAAACTCACTAAACTAGGTATAAATCCCTATGTCACAAGATGGGTTGCCAACTGGCTCACTGACAGAACTCACACTGTGCAAGTAGCAGACTCCAAATCCGACTTCAGACCAGTGACAAGTGGAGTACCACAGGGTTCAGTCCTGGGTCCTCTCCTGTTTGGTATCTACTTCTCTGAAGTACAGGCTAACACAGAAGGTCTTTGGCTAACGAAGTTTTCAGATGACTGCAAACTAGGAGCAATAATCAAAACTCCTAATGATGTGGACATCCTACAAAAGGGCCTCACTGAGACAGATGACTGGTGTCAAAGCCATACCTCAAGCTCAACTCCAAAAAGTGCATTGCCATCCCCTTTGGTAAAAACTCTGTACCCATGATCTACCACATAAACGGTAGTAAACGTAACACCGAAAGTGTGATGAGACCTTGGGACACAGGTGGACAGTAGTCTCTCCTCTGATAATCACATCGCCACAGTAGTCAGGAAATCCTTCTATGTGGCACACCTCATCACAAAAGGTTTCTCATCCAGGAAAAAAGAGGTCATTGTTCCCCTCTACTCATCACTCATTAGACCCATTATAGAGTACAATGCCCCTTTTAGTATGTACCTCGCAGAACATCGACAACAACTGGAAAGACCGCAGAAATACCTCACAAAGAGGATTACCAGCCTCAAACAGATGCCCTATGCAGACAGTCTCAAAAATCTCCAGCTTTACTCCGTCACATATCGCCTACTCAGAGGCGATCTCTGCCTAACATACAAAGGCTATGTCAAACCCAGAGCTGTTGGACATGCTCCACTTAAAGAAATCCCAATCATTCTGAGCTACATGCTCTAGGGACCTAAACCTTGTCACCACAATAAACAGAACATGCTGGAGAGATAGATTTCTGTCCCAGAGACTTCCCATACTCTGGAACAAACTACCTATCTACATCAAACAAAGCTACTCATTAGCACTCTTCAAGAAAAATCCTGATGATTGGATGGGAAATAGGAAATTCACCTCAAGGATCACTTCTGTGGCTCTGCTTGACAGTGGCACAAGAAAATAATTTTCTTGGGTGGTGAAAGCCAGGGTACCTTCTTGGCTAGGCTTATATAGGTCCTAGGTCCAATAGCCTAGTACCTCCCTATGAACCTATGAAGAAGGGCTGCAGGATGTGTATCTAAATGGTTTAACTAATCAGAGTGATCCAGAAAGTGAAAAAGCAGTGTCATTGGGAGAAATTATGAATAGGATCCAGGAAGAAGTGGAAGAAATAAGAAAAGAGGCAAAGAGTTGTATGCGCAAACTGTGAGAGGAGGAGAAAGAATGGAAGAAAGGAAAATGGATGCGAGAAGAAATAAGCATCTTGTAAGACTAAAAGCAGTAAGAAGGAGAAGGTAATTGAAAGGTATGAAATCTGGGATAATAATATTACTCCCAGAGAGATAAGAGCATTTATTCATATTAATAAAGACTCTGTGACATTTCATCTGAATAAGGCCAATATATGGTAAATTTTCTAGAACAATATGAAGTAAAGAAAAATTATAGTCCATGGAACTTGTGTGTTATTCAAGCTTTTAACAGACAGACAAAAAAGAAAATTTATGGGCAGTTTCGAACTGAAGTAGAAAAGTACTGAAGGACTATTTAAATACTGTATGTAAAGATGTTATGAACATTACAAAATAGAGATTTATGGATTACGGACTGGGGGTTGGGAATGTGTTGCTGTACTGCAAATGAAAAATGAAACCATAATACATATTCCAAGTATGACAAATGTGAAAGGGAAGAGGGTTTTTTAAATACTGGGGGAAACTGAAAACATGTTTCTTTTGTGGTAAAAATAATCATTTAATTAGTAACTGTGACAAGAAAGTGTTACCTTTGTGGTAAAGTAGGTCATGAAACAAAAAGACACGTGACCTGAAATGTGTAAAATGTGAACAAGGAGGGCATTCATGGATGGATTGTAAAGAAAATATAGAAGAAAAAGGAGGGAGAGAGGACAAACAAAGAAATTGCTCAAGAACATAAGATAGAAGTAGAACAACAGAAAGAGCAGGACAAGCATAGATAATAAGGAATAAGGGGAAAGAAAAGTAGAAAAAGAAGAGGAGAAAGTAACATTAAGTTCAAGTGAAGAGGAAGACATTAACTGGGTGATGATTAAAGGTAAAAAGAATTCTACTGGGAAAAAGAGTACAAGAAAATGATAATTTAAGAATGTAGGTTTGAGTGAAAAAAAGGCAAGGGATGAAAATGGTAAAGAATTATATGAATGTGAGAATTTTAGCTATAAATGTGAATAATGTAAAGAATATTGAGAAGGTTAGGTGTATTAGAATGATGTAGAACGCTGGATACAAATATCATTATTAGAAGACATGAATTTTGACAGGAGAGAGACTGCAAGTAAATGACCTATGGGAAGGAGGTATTATTTGGAATATAATAAAAAAAGAAGTTATGTTCTTACCATAATGTTCCATCTGTGTTGTTGATCTTCATTCATTCTTGACTACTGGGGTTCAGATCAGATCTTAGGAACAGACTCGGCTGTTAAGCTTGCTCCAGCCAAAAACTCTCAAGCTAAGGCTACCCATACTGCCTCTCTTCCCTTTATCTCAGATCGAGTTTGCCCTTTATGAAGAAAATCATGGAAGCTCTGTCTGAGCAACAACCCTACTATAGCCCCAGGACTAGTTCCAAACCTCCAGGAGTCCCTATTAGGAGGCTGGGGGTGGGGGGATGTCAAGAATGAATGAAGATCGACAGCACAGATGGAACGTTATGGTAAGAGCATAACTTCTTTATCTGATGTTGTCAATCTTCATTCATTCTTGACTGCTGGGACAGTGTCCCCATCTACTTTAGATCCTGGGAAGTCCTAAGGAAGGATATTCCTTTTCACCATAGAGCCAAAGGATGATCTTCCCCTGGAGACCATATCCAACTTGTAATAAGTGATAAAGGTATAAGGAGTTGCAGCTGCACATACATCTTCCACCGAAGCTTTGGAATGAAGACTATTGAAGTGGAAACAGATCTGGTAGAATTGAATTCTAACCTTTGTTGGTAAATCAAGTTTTTGATTATAAATAAATGTAATGCAGTTTCTTGATTTTTTGATTATAAATAAATGTAATGCAGTCTCTCAATAATTTTGACAGAGTGACCTTTAAAACTGGTTTACCCAATCTAGTACTCAAAAGGAGAGAAACAGTTGGTCCAATTTTCTAGATGATTTTGTTCTGTCCAAATAAAAACGTAATTGTCTGTGGACGTCCAACAAATGCAAGCAATATTCTCCCTTGTTTGAGATATTTGGAAACAAGACTGGTAAATCTATGGTCTGATTGATATTGGAGTCTGACACTACTTTAGGGAGAAGAGGGATTAGTTCTGAGTGATACTCTCTCTTTGTGGAAAACAATATACGGATGCTTTACATACAGACACTGTAACTCTGAAATTCTCCTGGCAGACGTGACAGCTACCAGAAAGAGGGTTTTCCAAGATAAAAGCTTGAGCTCACAAGTGGCTGCTGGCTCAAAAGGCTGATGGACCAAACATTGCAAGACCAAGGTTACATCCCAAGGTGCTATGGGATCTTTGAAAGGCGACTTCAAATGTAAAGCACCCTTAAGAAATTTTTGCAAAGACGGTGAGATATCAAAGAATGATCATCAAATCCATTATAGAAATTTGAAATGGCAGCTAAATGGACTCAGAAGTTGATGCTCCCAATTGAAATAAGGAGGCTAGGTATTCTAAGACCTTATCGACTGGAGCCGAGAATGGGGTCAAGACAATTTTTATCAGACTAAATAGCAAATCTCTTCCATTTGCTAAGATAAAGTTTTCTGGTGCTCGGTTTATGAACAGCCAGAACTATCTTTTGCACTGGGGAAGGAAATTGTTTTGCCTGGCAATTATTGGAAGTGGAGACACAAAGCTGTCAGCTTGAAATTTTGAAGGTTGAGATGGACCAAGCCCTGAGGATGAGATAACAGATCTGGAGTTGGATCCAGAGTCCATGGACGGTAAACTAGGCGAGGCCAGAGAAAGGGAAACCAGACTTGATGGGGCCAATAAGAAGCAATGAGAATCACACTGCTTTTCAACTGTTGGGCTTTCCTCAGAAATTGAGGAATTACAGGGGTTGGTGGGAAGGCATATAGAAGTCCCGGAGGTCAATCATGCAGAAATGCATCTCTCGGGATTCCCCGCAAGCGGGAACTAGGGCAAAGTAGCAGCTGCATTTGTGGTTTATGGGAAAGGCAAACAGGTCCCACAAGGCTGACCGCATCAACGAAAGATTCTCATTGCTAAGTTAGGATTTGCGGACCACTGAGGTAGAAGGATACACCTGCTTAGTTTGTCCGCAATCACATTGAAATTTCCTGGAATGTGCAATGCTATTAGAAAGCGATTGGATGTGATTGCCCATTGACAAACTCTTAAAGCTTCCCAATATAGAAGATAGGATCTGGTTCCCCACTGTATATTGATGTATCAGACTACTGACATGTTGTCTAACTGGATAGCAAATGTCCCTGAAGGAAGGGCAGACTGGAATGCTTGCAACACTAAAAGCATTGCCCTCAGCTCCAGGACACTAATATGCAGATTGGCCTCTTGTGGGTACCAAGTGCATTGGGCTGTCTTTCCCTGAAAATGCACCCCCACCCTATAAGGAAAGCATCTGTGGTCACTACTGCCTTGGACTGAGAAGGGCAGAAGGGGCGACTCCATAAAGTCTCTTCTGGCTTCATCCAACAAGGTAAATCCTGTCTTCAGCGGTTCGTTATGAGGAGTGGATGGGAGACTTGGTGAGTTAACAGTGACCATTGTGATGACAAGAGCCACTAAAACAGCCTCATGTGGTACCACGCCAGAGGGACTAAAGTGATTGTCACTGCCATGGACCCAAGAAGTTGTAACACTAGACGAGCAGGAACTTTGTGTTGAGAGAGAATCACTTGAAGTTGTGACCATTAACTTCACCATTCTGTGATGAGGAAGGGAAACGATGCAGGATTTCGTGTTTAGTGTTGCTCCGAAGAATTCTATGTCTTGTGTGGGAGATAGCTGTGATTTTTCTCTGTTTATTGAAATGCCTAAGAACTCGGCAAGAAGTAGAATGGAGTCCAAGGCAGAAAGCAGCAGATGCTTGGTGGAGGTAATGAGCCCGTCTAAATATGGAAAAACATAGAAGCCCTGTAGCCTTAAGTGAGCTGCTACAACTGTCATGCATTTGAACACCCTGGGGGCTATAGTGAGAGCAAGGGGCAGTGCTCAGAACTGGTAATGGCTGTCTCCTAGCCAGAAGTGGAGATATCTTCTGGAGCGTTTGTCCATCTTTATGTGGTAATACACATCCTGAAGATATATGGAGCACATTCAATCATCTTTCTCCAGAAAAGGAAGGATAGACTGAACTGTGACCATCTGGAATATTGTTTGTTACACACATTTGTTCAATATACTGAAGTCTAAGATTGGCCTCCAGTCCCCTGTCTTTTTTGGCACTAAGAAGAATCTTGAGTAAAATCTGGATCATATCTGGTCTGGTGTGACTGCCTGGATGACTCCTTTTTGAAGCAGCTTTTGAATCTCTAGTGCTGATATATTCTTCTGACTGGGTGGAACATCAGGGATTCGGCCTTTGTGGTTTGGGAGAAAAACTGAGGGGAATATGGTATCCTCTGGTAATTATTGTCTGCACCCAGGAATAAAGAAGTTATGTACTCACCATAATGTTTCATGTGTGTTGCCCATCTTCGCCTTCATTCTCACTTGATTGGGTTCGGATCCAATCCTCGGATCAGTCTCGGCCTTTATTTTCAAGCTCAAGGTTCACTGCCAGCTCATGGCTAACTCCCTATCCCAGCATGCACTGAACTATCCTCAGATTTTGTTTTCCCCAAGTTTATAATCGTATTGCCTAACCCCAAAGAAGGACTCAGAGGCTGATGAGGAAGGGCAGAGATCAAGGGGATCCAATTGACTAGATCCGGTCTTCTAAGAGTAAAAAAGGAAGGGGGAAGGTGGGTGGGATGTAAGAATGAAGGCGAAGATGGACAATACACATGGAATGTTATGGTGAGTATGTAACTTCTTTATATGATGTTATCCTATCCCGTCTTCATTCTTACTTGATTGGGACAGCATCCCTAGCAACCTGATTCCTGGGTGGCTCACGGGAGAATATCCCTCAGAACCATGGATCCAAAGGAGGTCCTACTCTTGGAAGCCAAACTGAATTTGTAATGAGTGATAAAGGTATGGGGATTAGCCCATGCTGCTGAAACACAAATAGTGTCAAAAGGCACCTTAGTCAGAGAGGCTGAAGTAGCAGCAATGGCTCTTGTAGAATGAGCCTTAACTTTTTGCTTAAGTTCTTTATTTTGAGACTTGTAAACAAAGGTTATACAATCTGACAGCCATTTAGAAAGTGTAACTTTAGACATGGGATCCTTTCTTAGAATCTGAAAAGGAAACAAACAGTTGATCAGATTTCCGGAATTCAGACGTTCTATGTAGGTAAAAATGTAATTGCCTATGTACATCCAATTGATGTAACACGTACTCTGCTTTGTTTTCATAATTTGGGAAGAAAACTGGTAACTCAATACTTTGGTTCAAATTTGTTTCTGAAACCACTTTAGGTAGAAACGAGGGGTTTGTTTGTAAAGACACCCTGTTTCTACAGAAAAAGCAAATATGGGGAACTTTATGGACAACGCTTGCAACTCTGATACTCTTCTAGCAGGGGTGATAGCCACCAGGAAAATGTTTTTTCAGGTCAAAAATTTTAATTTGCAATATGATGCTAGTTTGAAGGGAGGAAAAACTATACGAGATCGAATGAAATTCAGATCCCAAGGTGTTGGAGGGTCCTTAATAGGTGGTCCAAACAAAACAGTGCTTTGAGAAAAGCCTTACATAGCTTATGAGATATTATATTAGTGCCATTGGAAATTTGAGATCGCTGATAGCTGAACCCTAATAGTAGCTGCAGCTGCACCTTCATTGAATAGTTTAGCTAGTCTGATGAAATTAATAGGAGCAGAAAGGGGATCAATGTGGTTATAGGCAGCCCATAAATAGATCTTCCTCACTGAAGCCTTATGAGAAGAAATTAGACCCGAGAGGAGAGGGTTGGAAGCCTGGCTATTGTCAGAATTGGAGCAGCCATGCTGTCACAGTTTGAGGGTCTGAAGGGATGGGTGGACCGTTCCTGACGCACGAGTCAGAAGGTCCAGAACCCATGGCTCCTCCCGAAGATGAGGCCACAGGAAGGGGAACCAGATTTGGGAAGGCCAGTATGGAGCAATGGGTATCAAGTCCCTTCCCAAACAACTGTCTTTCTGAAGGACCTTGGGAATTAGTGGAAAGGGGGGGGCATAGAGGAGACCCGGGGGCCAATCGTGTACAAGTGCATTCCTTGGTGACTCCCCTGGAAGGGGGATGAGGCAAAGTAGATGCTGCACTTTGTATTCATGGATGTCGCAAACAGGTCACAGCAGCAAGGCTGGTCCCATTTTTGGAAATTTTTTTCCACTACTTCCTGTTTCATGGACCACTTGTGAGGTATCAGAAACGCTCTGCTGAGTCTGTCTGCTATTATGTTGGATTTCCCCAGGATGTGCATTGCTATCAGAAAGCGTTGGGAGGAGGTTGCCTATTGGCATATTCTCAGGGCCTCTCAACATTGGGGGGGGGGGGTAAAGATCTGGTCCCTCCTTGTTTTTTTATATACCATACGACTAACATGTTGCCCTTCTGTATTGCAATGGTTCTCATGGGGAGAGAGTTCTTGAATGCTTCCAATGCTAAAAGCACCACTCTCATCTCTAGGACACTAATATGTAAGTGGGCCTCATGGTTCTCCCAGGTGCCTTGGACTGTCCTTCCCTGATAATGCGCTCCCAATCTGGGAGGCATCCGTGGCCACTTGTTGGGACTGAACAAACAGTCGACTTAAGAGTCACTTGAGTGGAGTGTAACCACCATTGAATATCTTTTTTGCAAGTTTCTGTTATGATTATCCTGTGAGACACTGGTAGTTCGTGCATCGACCACTGCGTGGATAGCAACCACTGAAGAATCCTCATATGTAGACGTGCTAGGGGAACAAGAACTATTGCTGCTGCCATGATCCCTAGAGATTTGAGAACTATCATTGCCAGGGCTTGCTTTCTTTTCAAAATATATCTCACCTGGTACTTTAGAGAGAAGACCCTTTCTGGTGGGAGTTTCACCGTCATTTGTTTTGAATCTAATTCTGCCCCTATGAATATCACATGCTGAGAAGGCACTAAGGCAGATTTTTCATAGTTTATGGTAATCCCTATGTGGGAGCAGAGTTGCAAGGTTGTATTTCTGGCCTTTTAGCACAGCCAGTCATACAAGTATGGAAACACCTGGAATCCTGATGTTTACGTCTCAAGTGAGCCACTACGACTGCCATACATTTGGTGAAGACTCTTGGGACTGTAGAGAGGCCAGAGGTCGAAACTGGTAGTGACTGGCTCCCAGCCAAAAGTGCAAGTGTCTCCTGGATCACCTGCCCATTTTTATGTGGTGGTACTCATCCTGGAGATCTATACAGCACATCCAGTTGTCTTTTCCCAGGAATGGGAGTATCGGCTGCAGTGTCATCATCTGGAACTTGCTCTTCTTTACAGATTTGTTTAGAATGCAGAGATCTGGATTGGGTCTCCAGTCCCCTGTTCTCTTTGGAACTAAAAGAATCTTAAGTAAGTTCCAAATCCTAGCTGGTCTGTGGGGACTTTTTGAATTACTCTTTTGTCTAAAAACTTTTTGAATCTCCAGCGTTGCCTGCTCCTTTGCCTGGGTGAAACATCTTGAACTTTTTTCATTTTTGGAGCGAGAAGGGAAAACGAGATGACATAACCTCTGGATATGATGCTTTGTACCCATTTCTCTTTTGTTAGTTGTCACCAGGCTTCTGGGTACAAAGATAAGTGACCCCCGACTGCCTCCAGAGCTGAACAATCGGGCCTCATTTCAGGAGAGTTGAAAGGGCCTACCAAAGAGAGATTCTCTGTCGCCCTGATTTTGTGGATCCCCTCTGGCATGAGGTCAGCATCTTCCATTATTACTTCATCCTCTACCCCTTAGGGAACTTTCACCACGTGTGTCCTGAAAAGAGCTCTGTGATTTTAGGAACCACATCTTACCACTACCTTTCTGACCTTTGCAATAAGGTCTAGAAGGCATGGAAAAATGGACCCCTATGGCAGAAAGTCTTTTTTCCTGTTAAAATCTGGTCAGTGTGTCCTTTACCTTAGGCCTGAACAAAGACAAGCGTTAACAAAGGAAGACTTAAAGGGTTCCGAGAAGTCACACAAGCGCATCCAAGAATGTCTCCTTAGGGAAATTCCAGAACCCGCTGCTCTACTCGCTTCATCAGCTGCATAGGAGATGAGTCTCATGAATGCGTTAATAACCGAGTTTAAGGTAGCGAGCTGAGAAGTTATTTTGTCGGCAACTTCTTCAGCTACCGAACCTTGAAGGGTATCCCCTAGCTTTTTCAGGTGATGCCTCTGCAGTCTCGTAAAATGTATGAGGCATTTCAGCAATCTGAGAGGAAAAGGCTGCTGAAGAAAAAAATGTGCTTTCCGTACCTGTCCATAGTTCTGGATTCCTTGTTTGGGGGATGGACAGAAGATGTCTCCAAAAGTTCCTTCTTAGTGGCCACCACCATGACCATGACATCAACTGAGACTCCCTTCACCAAAAAAGATTTGTCAGCCGGGGACGTAATAAATTTATTTGGCCTCCCACGCCTTTTGAGAAACCAGCTCAAGGAGCTCATCAAGAGCTGGAAGGGTGAGATCCAAAGGCCTTCAGGTATACAAACTACTCCGAAGGGTTAGTAGATTTCCAGTCACCTCTCTGCTTTAACATTTCCAGAATGTCTCCAAAGCAGACATCATCGGGAGGTGACTGTGGAGACCCTTCTGCCTCATCAAGGTCCGTATCAGAAGTTATGGACTCCTTCGGGGAGTCTAAGTGCTTCATCTTGCACGTTTTTTTGTGAGGGATCTCTTCAGAAGGGTATTCTGGGGAGGTTTTGGAAGAGTGGGGGTACCCCTGTGGGGCATCCTGAGACCTAGGGTCTCTGCATCCCTGTGGGTGCAGGGGTAAAGAGGTAGGCATCGATGACCTAGATAGAGGAACATCCGTAGAGGATTGTAGACCAGTCTGTGGAGACAGCAGCACCCTCATGACCTCAAAGGCCCCCCCATCCCTGATCTGAAGAAAATGAAGGACCCTCCGGAACCAAGGATGATGGACCTGAGGCTGAGGTAGGAGCCAAACTTACCCGAGCTGAGGCCCCGATAGGCAAAGTCGGATCTGACAGCTGTCCAATCCGACTCATCTCCCCAGACCTGACTGGAGAGTGTTGGTTCCAAGACCCCTCTGGCTCCAATGCAGCCGAAATCCGAGCCATGGTCGGATCTGTGGAACCTGTGGTGGGTCTCGGACCCATCGTTTCCACTAGTACCAAGTCAGGACCTTCCAACTCAGAAGTAGTGGTTGGATCAAAAGAGGATTTGGAGCAGACGGAATGGATGTCATCGGATCAGAAGACCTGGAGGTCAGCTCCAACAATAATTTGGCCAGCGTCAATGTCTGCAACTGTAACAGCCTCTGTACCACCCGATCCACATCATCTGAAAGACCCTAGGTATATCGGGTCGAGGGAGTGGAGATTTAGTCTTCTGAAATATAGATGATCTCAAAATAGGGGAGACCGGCTTCAAAGCTGGGGACTGGATCCTAAGCTCAAACTCCACTGGCAGCAAATGAGAAGGTGTTGGAGCCAATGGAACCATGTCTGATCCAAAAGATTTTGGATCTTAGGAGGGCAGATGAGGAATCTTGTATGCCAGATCCAAGGATGAAGAGGAAGAAGGTCTCTTGCCAGATCGTGAAGATTTATCCGACTTGTCAGACTTTGCAGAAGGGGACTTATTTGACCTAGAAGAACCCGGAACTTCTTCCAGTGCCTCCGAGAAGGAGGTTTAAAGGAGGCCTTTTAAGATTAGTTTATTTTTCCTCTCCAGGAGGGCTCTATGATTAAAAGAGTGGCAAATACAGCACGATTCCTGGAGATGGACCATCCTGAGGCAATAAACACAAAGGGTGTGTTTATCACTGAGAGGCATCTTTTTGCTGCATCACTCACACTTCTTAAATCCCATAGGTTTAGAATCTTTACCAGACATCTTCTCAAAGAAGAAAACAGAAACAAGGAAAAAAGAAGTTCACGACCCTCTAACTAAAACAGGTCCTAAGGAAAAAGGGATTCAGACTTTTTTTTTTGTCTTGATCCTCTAAGTTAAACGGATCAAGCTACTAAGAACTACAGAATTAAGAGAAATGAGAAAGTCTAAAAACAACACCGGCCAAACTAATGTTTTTTTTTTTTGCTCGACCCTCTAACTTAAACGGGTCAAGCTACTAAGGACACCACAACACAAATACACTAAATGCTCTACAGGAAATAACCAAGGACATAGCCCTCTAACTTAAATGGGCTCTGGTACACTTCTTTAATTTAAATGAACTGTACCAATTACACACCAACTACACTGAATAACAATCCAGGAAAGGGAATAAACAAGAAACACAAGGCCTATTGAAAAAAATGATTGCCAATATTAAAAAACAGCCCAAGAATGAAAAGCCAATATCACAAGTACCAGTAAAAATCCTACAAATCTATAGTAATCCAAGGAATAGTGACTGAAAAATAATCAAAAAGAATTACACTTAGCCAGAACTAGCAGATGAATGCTTGATCTGTTTAGCGGCACACGAGATCTGAGGATTGATCTAGTGCATGCTGGGATAGGGAGTTAGCCATGAGCTGGCCAAAGACCTCAAGCTTGAAAACAGAGGCCAAGACAGATCTGAGGATCAGATCTGAAACCAATCAAGTAAGAATGAAGGCGAGATAGGGCAACATCACATTCGATGTTATAGATTGCCAGGCAGAGTGGCACAGAGAAAATCTTTCCCCCAACTGCTTCCAAAGGTAAACAATTGGGCTGCTGCTCAGGAGCACTGGTAGGGTTGTCCAGAAAAGGAATCCCTGGAACCCTGGTTGCACAGATACCTCTGCCATGGGAAGGGTGTCCTCCAGAAGAGTTCCCCCCTGTGTCAGGGGTGGAATACTCGCCACTTGTGTCACAAAAAGGCCCTGGGATCTTCCTGAACTGCATCTTTCCACTCCTCTGATTCCTGGAGTAAGGTTGCTGAGGACTGGAAAAATGCATGCCTACAGCAGAAAGGGTCTTTCCGTCCTTCTCACACCTGGCTAATGTGTCTCTGACTTTTGGGCCAAACAACGAATTAGCATCAACAGCAGCACTGACAAAGGAAGTCTTAAAGGGGTCCGCAAAATCACACAAGCACATCCATGCATGGTGCTTAATGGCAATGCCTGTACCTGCTGTCCTGGACATCCCTTCGGCTGTATGTGCAATAAGCTGCATAGACGAGTTGGAGATCGACTCTGGGAGGCAGCCTTATCCCAGACCTCGTCAGACACTGCTTCTGCCAAGGTATCTGAAAGTTCATTTATCAGATCCCTTTGGAGTTGGGTGAAGTGTGCCAAGAAATTCAAGGACCGAATAGCAAAGGTCGATGAAGCAAAGACCCGCTTCCCAAATCTGTCCATCATCTGAGACTCTTGGTTTGGAAGATGGATAGTTGAACTCTCTTTGGCAAGTTCCTTTTTAGTGGCTGCCGCCACCACCATGGCGTCCACTGCTAGACCTTTTGACCAATGGGGCTGAGATAATTTTGTCCTGTCTCCAGGGAATTGGCTCTATGGTGTCAGAAGCCTTTCACGCATGCTGCACGATGAATTTAATTCGTTCAATCTGCACGTTGAGTCACCCAAGATGTAGATGACCGGGCAGGAAAAGCCTGAAAGAAGACAGATTCCTCCGAGGATGGGTTTGAAGACTTCCAATCAGCCCTCTGTTTTAGAATCTCCGGGATGTCTCAAAAGGAGACTTCTTCAGGGGATAATAGTGGGGACCCTTCCACTATCTTCAGTGACTGATTTTTCTGGAGAATCCAGGTGCTTCCTCTTGCACAATCTCTTAAGGTCTGAGGAGGACTCTGAAGATAGGGGAACCAGCAGTAGGGTATCATGCTGCCCTTGTGCTTGCTCTCCTGAGGTAATAGATTGTGACAGCTGGCAGCCACAGCATGCATAAATGTGACATTCCAACAGGGATGGTGCTGCGAGCCTGCTGAGGCTAGGGCGCTCTCTATAATCTTGAAGGCAGGCCCACCCAAAGAGAGATGGCAGCCCAGAACTGAGAAAGACAACCTCAGAACCAGGGTCATATCCTGATGCAATGAGCCCCCCCAAGAGCAGGAGCCGAGAGAGGACTAGTAAACTGCCAGGGCACCAGGAACTGTAGACAGCACTGTGGAAAAAAATCAGAGCTGATCCAAGGATCCCGGAGCCAGCAGTCAAATCTCAGTCCCATGGGTGTGATGGTCGAGTTGGGTCCGATATCAAGGTGAGAGCCACCATCAGTACCAAAGTAGCTGGCACTGGGAACATCAAAGTAGTAGGCTCCAAGACCTGCGGAGAGGTTGAAGGAGGAAGATATCTGGGAGTACTGGGAGAGTAAACTTTGGCTCTGGGAGAGAGGGAGGTCCGAGGGGAATCAGGAAGATCTCTGGCTGCCAAGAGCTGATCCACCAATCTAACTACGTCCAGTTCTGAAAGACTCCTAGAGGAACAGACAGACATTCTCAAAGGTGATTTGGGTCTGTCTACAAAGGGACAGAACTGCTGACCCAAAAAGGGGTCTATAGATGGGGAGTATTTAGTCCTGGGGGTACTTAGTACCTCAACCTTTGGCACCAAGGTCTACTGACCAGAAATTTGCTTGGCAGGGGAAGATGGAACTGAAATATTTGAGGAGACAATTGTTGGTGCCGGGGAGGTTATCGGTAATGAAGACGAGGTCAGCGCCATAGGAGTTTGGGTAGTCTCAATGATACTCAGCACCATGGGGATTTAACAAGTTTAGGTGCCGGAGTAGGAGTCGGTGCAGTCTTCGGAACTTTAGGCTTGGTTCCAATTGATGGGTCAAAACCTGAGACTTTGGAATCTTAGATTTGTGTACTTTGGGGGAGGATGGTACCAAATGACTCCAGTTTTTTTGATTCTGTAATGGGAGATTTAGATGTCTCTGCCTCATAGAGAGCTTCACTAAAATGGGCATTTTAGCAATCCCTTAAGAATGAGTTTGTTCCATCTCTCTGCAAGGGTACAAGCACTGAACCCTTGCAGAGCTCACATGGAGTCTGCATCTCAAAATGAGGGACACCCAAGCAATTATTGCATGAAAGATGCCCATCAGAATTGGGCATCTTTCTGCCACAGTGCCTACATTGTTTGAACCCTGTGGTTGCCTTCTGCTTATCCGTCATTTCTCTAGCCTGAAATGGCTCGTGCACAGACACACACAAGACACAAATACTGGAGAAAAACAAGAATTATAAAGTTTTTTTTTTTTTTTTATATATACCAGCAATGGTACTTGAAGACTACCCACAAAGAGGGTAAAAGAAAAAGGTGGGAGGGAGGAAAAAATATACCAGTGATGGTATCAAATAAATACCAACAGGTAGAGGGAAAGGAGGGGCCTATACCAATGATGGTAAGCAAAATACCGAAAAGGTAAGAAAAAAGGGTAGATAATCACTCATTACTAATGAGAACCTTAGAGAGCAAGAGAAAGAAGAAATGAGCAAAAGATTAGACAAAAAATAGTTATATACTCAAAAAAAGTTTAGCACTTAGCTGAGAGCACAGTTGATGTGTTGATTTTCTATGTGGCAAATGAGATCCGAGGTAAAGGGACGAGAGGCAGTATGGGGTAGCCATAGCTTGAGAGTTTTTGGCTGGTGCAAGCTTAATATAGTGGCTGAGTCGGTTCCGATCCTTGGAACCGAACCCCAACAGTCAAGAATTAATGAAGATTGACAATATCAGATGAAACGTTCAGGCGCTGGAATTTTAAGTAAAAACTCAATAGAAATTTTAGATTGTACTTTAGTTATGCTAGGTATAGTAACAGTATTAGATGTTAAATGGAAAAAGTATAGAATGCGGTATATGCATATGGTACACAAAAAGGAGTAGATGCTTAAAAAGATCTTTGATTATGTGAGTGTCAATATGCAAATATCGGTGGGGGATTTTAATTGTGACTTAAGAAAAAGGGAGAAAAGAAGGGGCTGATTTTAAAGTGAATGCAAAGATTCTGAAAAGAGGAAATTATACTTATGGGATAACAAACAATGGACTTATAAAAGGGGAAACTTAAGAACAGAAATAGACTATTTTATGATTTTGTAAAGTTTGAAAACTTTAAAGGAACAAAAGTAACAGGTTTATGCCATGTGGCAATTTGGATACAGATCCAAGAAAAAGAAGGATATATAAATAAAGTAGAAGTATTAAAAGAAACAGGCTTAAATGAAGAAGGTAAAAAATGTATACAATTATGGAAAGATCATATAGATGAGTGGTTTATGAGAACTGGACAAGTTGGTGGATAAGTGTTAAAGAAAAATATAAAATACATTTTTTAGAATGGTAAAGGTTAAAAAAACAGGACAGAAACAAAAGTATAAAGAAATCAGTCATTAAAAGCATTTAGTAAGGTAGGAAGAGACAAAGGAGTTTTGAAAGAAAAATGATATATAAAATGAATTAAGAAAAATCAAAAAACATGTTGTTAAACAAAGGTATTTCTTACAAGGAAAGAAAGAGGAGGTAGCACCATACTTAAAGTTATAAAAGAAAATAGAAGAGTAATAAGAGAAATAAGAAACAAAAAAGATACTGTTAAAACACAAAAATAATGGGCAAGACATTTTTAAAGTGCAGATCAGAAACAGGATATAAGTGGAGAATGAAAAAAAATACTAAAGAGGATAATGAGGCGATAGAAAAGAGCATGACCATAAAAGAAATGGAAAATGTACTAAAGACAGTGCATATGGAATCAATCACAGGGCTGGATGGGACTGAATAGTCCATTGGAAGTAGTAGTACTTTGTAGAGGTGCTAAATTAAAGGTTAGAGAAAGGGGGTGTAAAACAAAGAAACATGTATAGGAGCTATGAAATTTATATGTAAAAAAGGAGAAAAGGATATAAAGATTGGAAAAAAGTGTTAAACAATGTGGACTACAAGATATTGATGAAAATAAAAGTTTGGAAAATAATGTCAATAAACTACCAAATGATACAGTATTTGGGGAAAAAAAGGAAAAGGGAGTCAATAACTTTTGATAAGGGAAATGGTAGATGATATAATAAAATGAAATTCAGAGATTAAAATTTTGATAGGTGATTTGAGTAAAGCATTTGATAAGATAAGCATGACATTTTATGGCAGATTTTAAGTCTAGTTGTTTTAATATATGAAAATAATAAAGCAAATTAGTAATAAATGGCTGGTTATGTGAAAAAACAGGTATTAGAAGTGATATACGACAAGGATGTTCAACAAGCAGTATATTTGTGCTAATTATAAATGCAGTTGTTAATGAAATAAATTTAACTTTAAGAATAGCAGACTACAGCACAAGAGAAGGAATTCAAGTACCAGTGATGTTTTCTTATGCAGATGATATAATGTTAATTACTAAAAATAAGTGTGGATGGAGATAGCTATTAAGAAACTTGGTCAAGAGCTAAAAGTTATTGGTCTATGTTTAAACAAGGATACAATTAAAGGTTTATGATTAAAAGGAAAAATATAAGGGATTCAGTTTAACAGAGAAGAAAGTGAGATTTTACACATACAACTTGGTAGTAACCAACACAGAACAACACAATGGCAGAATACAATACAAAATATAAGAAATATGTGTTTGTTTTGGAGAACACATAAGTTGACATATATGAAAAATGTATATTTGATCCATTCTGTTCCATTAGGTAAAAAAGAATATTTAGCATATGTGGTTATGGTACCCATAAAATATGAGAAAGAATTATTGCCAGTAGTGTTTGTATTTATATGGAGATCCAGGTTAACTCCAGTTAAAAGAGGGGTGTTATATGTTAAGAAACAAGGAGGAGGATTAGGATTGATTAATCCTATTGTTTACACACCATCACTGAATTTCTATAAAGCGCTGACATGGTTAAAGGAAACTAATTAAGGTCTGACAGCTATAATAATGAAGAAAAAGTATAAAGAAATTTGGGAGAAGGAGAACAACCTAAATAGAGGAAATGGATATTTGCGTGAGGAAATGAAAGAATATCAAGACAAAATTTTGTTATGGAAAAGAAGTATATGCAATACAGAAAAGAGGAGATGAGAATGATATGTGAATATAATGAATAAATATTATTGTGTATATCCATGGAAACATTTAGAGAAAAGAAAAATAAAATCCATAAAAGCAAGGCTACAGAGATGTAAAAATATTTTAAATATACATATTTTCTATGGAGATTAACAATATGAAAGTTACCAGTAAAGGCAAATATGCCATATAAAAAGAAGAAAGAATCGTTGTGGTGAAATGGAAGCCACAGAACATTTTTTTATTGTGAAGGGGTAAAGAAATTACGAGAAAAATATAAGAAAATGAAATTATAAAAGGTTTGAAGGGAATAAAGGATATAAATATGGATATGACATAATATGGTTATTATGGTGATAAAGGGGGAAAAGGTGTCAAGAATACGAACAGAAAATTGTTTTGTATAGTGTGGATTATTTGGAATGAAAGGTTGAATGAGAAAATTCAATGCAAAATGGATATTGTCAGAAATATTGAAGAAAATACCATTTTGGTTATGGAGAAAAGAGTAGAGGGGAAAATTAGAAATGTGAATAAAAGAAAGTGAATGTATATAAAAGTAAAAACTGAAATGGGATTATGAATGTACATCTTTAGCATACACTTTATTTTGACTGCTTTCGTCTTAAGACTTCTTTAGAACTAAACACATCACATAAAAACCTTTCTACATATATAATACTCAATTAACACATCGTCACATAAAACAATTAACTACTTATAACTTATAGCACCAGTTTAAAATCATTGATAAATCTTTACTTATACACATATAATTTCCTGTACTTCAAAAAAAATTAGATATTAATAACGTCATTCAACCCTGGTGTTTTATCTGCTTAGAGTTGAACCTGCCAACAGGTTTCTCTCTGTTCTACAGGATTTTTTAAATCTCCCCCTCTTGCATCTAATTCGACTACTTCTAGAACTGAAAAAATAATTTTTTTATATGTCTCACACTTAACTGTGTGCCTACATAAGGAACTCCTTTCATCCCTATTTTTGATATTACAGTAATGTTCTCTTACCCTTTTGTAAAGGGATCTAGTAGTCATTCCTACTTAAAAACTGGAAGAGCCACTGCATAAACAAACACCACAACCTTAGTTTTACAGGTGACATGCCCTGGGACTTTGATGGTACTAGGATAACTTAATATATTAATAAACGGACCTTCTAAGATCTATCTACAATAACCACATGTATACATCCCTTGCCTTTTCTGAGTGTGTAAATAATCTGGCTTACATTTAGTATAGTCTCTGTGAAACATTTTCTTTAAATTATAATTATTAATATAAATAAAATGGGGCTAACTCCTTGTAGTCTCAAACTCTATTACCATCTAAAAATTTCCAGTTATTTTCAATAATTGCCCTAATTTCTTTACTATCCACTGACATTTCTAAATTACAAGTTAATCTATGGTATTTGTCACCACCTACCATTCTTGTACTATTTCTAAATGGTTCTTTTAAAACAGACGGGTATTGATCATGTCTTTTACTGTAAATATCTTCTAACTTACTGAGGTATTCTTTGTCATAACCCCTTGCTATAAACATCTTACAAATCTTTATAAATTCATTATTTGTAACATCATCATTACTAGTAATCCGACTACACCTTATTAATTGTCCTTTGGGAATATTTTTCCTAATAAACAGTGGATGGTTACTTTTACTATCTAAGTTAAGTATTTACAAAGGTCTCTTTTCAATGTATTTTACTTTCAAAAGTATTATTCCCTTCATTCCATGTCAAATTTACATTCAAAAAGTTCACATTGGTCCCCTGGTCTCCCAAAGTAAACCTCAAAAACTCAGATTTAACATTAATTGTTTCACAAAATTTTTAACTGTGTTATAATCACCTTCTATGATAAAAAAACAGTCGTCCACAAATCTATTATAACATACTTTAAATATTTCACCAACTTCCTTCAACACAGTGCTTTCCCACCATTCCATTACAATATTAGCAAAGGATGGAGAAGCTGGTGACCCCATCGCAACCCCTTTAGTTGTTTGAAATATCAAACATGAAATGATTAATAACACATCCAACATCTCACAATATAAATTCACTTGTTGATTGGAAATAGTGGTAAACTTGCTTAGAAAATTTCTCACATATTCAATACCCAAATCATGTGGTATTGAAGTAAAAAGAGACACTACATCTACTGTTAAAATAATATGGTTGTCACTTTTAAAGCTGAAATTGGTAAGAAAATTTCTCAATTTATCTAAATAGTCCCATGAATGTTTAATATATGCATTCAAATTTTTGTGTTATAGGATTTAACACTATATCCAAGACTAGTGCTATCCCTTCAGTAATATAGTTTGGGGAAGAAACTATAGGTCGAAAAGGGGGATTTTCTTGGTCCTTGTGGATCTTTGGAATTCCAAACAAGGTCCCTATAATAGATTTTTCAATTAAACAAAAGTTCTACGTATCAAAATCCAACTGTTTATTAATTAGATTATCATATAAAAAACTATGTATCACTTTAAATTTTCTTTGTATTTCAGCAAAACTAATCTCTCCTTATTCATCTTTGTCTAACATTTTTAACATACTACTGACATACTGGTCAGTATTTATTACTACAAGTCCCCTTCCCTTGTCACTTTTCATAATTCTGAGGTCACGGTTATTTTTTATATCCATCAAACATTTTTTTTTCTCATCACTAGTCATGTTGCAATGTTTAACATGCTTTGTTTTACTTACAGCTCTAATTTCTCTCTCACACATACTTTCAAAAACTTTTAACATATTGGACAACGTAGGATTAAAACAAGAAGGCTTTACACAAATTTAGAAACACTACTTTGGTGCTTTAAGTGGTTAATTGTTTTATGTGATGTGCTAATTGAGCAGTATTATATATGTAGAGAGGTTTTTAAGGGATGTGTTTAGTTCTGAAAAGCCTTAGGACGAAAGTGGTCAAAATAAAGTGTACGCTAAAGAAGTGCATTTATCATTTTGTTCTTCGTGCCATTTACCAGTATTCTGTTTTATTTTGTTTTTTTTTTTATACTGATGGAAGTTTTTTCGTAGTTCCTGTTTTGGCTTCTTATGGCAGAGGCTGTTCTTGATACCATGATGGATACTACTTCACTAGTTAATTCTGGTACTGGAGAACATGATGTTATTCAGCTTTTGCTGAATACAATGTTGCACAGAAAACTTTAACAACGTTGGTACCAAAAAACAGCAGACCTGAAGAGGTGGTTATTAGTTCTGAAGACAGAGAGACAGTGATAGAACGTGCCAGAGTAAATAGACTTATAACACAGGTAACTAATGACTATGAACAATATGATAACATACAATACGTGGATGTTACCTCAGCTCTCAATAGAAGACAAGATCCATTTTTTAATTCCAGCTTCAATACTATGTCTAGAATTAACAGTGAATATAAAGAATCCTGTGATAAAATGTTTAAGCTGCTAAAAAAATACAGAAGTTTGGATTTGGAGAACAAGTATTTGGTGAGGTGTCTTGAACTAAAAATCGTACCTTAAGGGCTGAGGTTTTTTAAGTGTCCCAATGAACCAATGTGAATGACACTTTTTTACACTGTTTTAGTTGATTTTTTCAATCACGCTGGTTTAGAACTGTTAGGGCTATTGATCAACAATAATATAAAGGTCATGGACACCAAGAGCTGATATTATTAAATTAGATCAGCGGCTTTGTACTCAAGTGCTGTGGTAGAGTTGTCGCCTCATAGCAAGACGTCCCATTCGATTTTCAGCTAGAGTGTCTTCTGTGTGGAGGCATACGTGAATGGGGCGTGCCTTCGTTGAAGGTTGTGCGTCAGGGCTGGTAACCCAGTACGTACAAATCCACTACCAATCATTAGCGGACCGGAGTTCCACTGTGGCGACCCCTAACCGGGAAAAGCCAAAAGACACAAACAAAATTCAGCTTGCCTTTGCAAAATAAACAGCATGAACAAACTATTATTATACGCAAACAAAATAAGCTGGTGAGAGATATAGCTGCTTATGAAAATTCAACAGCTTTTTCTCATTTTTGTGAATAAAAATAACGACAAAGAATTTTAACTTTAATAGCAATTTGCATTTAAATGTTCCCACCAGTATGTCAATTGGCAGCTCCACTAACTATGATGATTCCTTGGGGGTGGAATGCTCAGACTGGACTGAGGGGTAACTTTATAAATACATCTAGTGCTTCAAATGAAATCAGCTCAAGAGGAACAGAACTGATTAAGGAGACTGACAACTGCTTTATAAACCATGAAGGACCATTAAATGAAATGAGTGGAGCAAGACCAAAACCTTTTTTATTTCAAAATGAAAAAGGGGTATAAATGAGGGCTATGAGAACAAGGGAAACAACGATATCAGGATCTTCGACTGAACATAAATGGTAATGACAACGTTTGTATTTTTAATTATCTGATTTTCATTTTACTTTGTTGCATACTAAGACTTGCACTGGGTGTGATAAGGATGGACAGGATTAGGAATCAGTATATTAAGAGGGTCAGCTCAGGTTGGACGGTTTGGTGACAAAGTTAGAGAGGCGAGATTGTGCTGATTTGTACATGTGCTGAGGAGGGATGATGGGTATTTTGGGAAAAGGATGCCAAGGATGGAGCTGCCAGATAAGAGGAAAAGAGGAAGGCCTCAGATAAGGTTTATGGATGTGGTGAGAGAGGACATGCAGGTGGTTGGTGTGACACAGCAATATGCAGAGAACAGGATAAAATGGAAACAGATGATCTGCTGTGGCAACCCCTAAAGGGAACAGCTGAAAGAGAAGAAGCATACTAAGGTGTTGTCTCTTGAACTTAAGTTTGTGCCCACAAAGACGGCTGACTGTGTACGAACGCTGTTAAAACTTAAAAAATACATCAAAAAGTTGAACTTGAATTTTTTGTTAATATGCCGACTAGTGTTTCTAAATTTGTAAAGCCTTCTTATTTTAATCCTACATTGTCCAATAAGTTAAAAGTTTTTGAAAGTATGTGAGACAGAAATTAGAGCTATGTAAAGTAAAACCAAGCATGTTAAACATAACAACATGACTAGTGATGAGAAAAAATGTTTGATGGATATAAAAAATCGTGACCTCAGAATTATAAAAAGTGACAAGGGAGGGGGACTTCTAGCAATGAATACTGAACAGTATGTCAATAGTATGTTAAAAATGTTAGACAATAGAGATGAATACGAACAGATTAGTGTTGCTGAAATTCAAAGAAAATGTAATGTGATACATAGTTTTTTATATGATAATCTAATGAATAAACAGTTGGATTTTGATACTTAGAACTTTTGTTTAATTGAAAAAAACTTAGTATAGGGACCTTGATTGGAATTTCAAAGATCCACAAGGACCAAGAAAATCTCCCTTTTCGACCTATAGTTTCTTCCCCAAACTATATTACTGATGGGATATAGCACTAGACTTGGAAGCAGTGTTAAATCCTATAACACAAAAAGTTGAATCATATATTAAAGATTTGTGGGACTTCTTAGATAAATTGAGAAATTTTCTTATCAATTTCAGGGTTAAAAGTGACAACCACATTAACAGTAGATGTAGTGTCTCTTTTTACTTCAATACCACATGATTTGGTATTGAATATCTGAGAAATTTTCTATGCAAGTTTACCACCATTTCCAGTCAACAAGTGAATTTATATTGTGAGATGTTGGATGTGTTAATAGATAATTATTTCATGTTTGATAATAAATATTTATAACTGAAGTGTGTTGCGATGGGGTCACAGCTTCTCCATCCTTTGCTAATATTGTAATGGAATGGTGGGAATGCACAGTGTTGAAAGAAGGTTGTGAAATATTTAAAGTATATTATAACAGATTTGTGGATGACTTGTTTTTTATCATAGGTGATTATAACAGTTAAAATTTTTGTCAACACAATTAATATTAAATCTGAGTTTTTGAGGTTTACTTTGGGAGACCAGGGGATCAATGTGAACGTTTTGGATGTAAATTTGATATGGAATGAAGGGAATAATACTTTTGAAAGTAAAATACAATGAAAAGAGACATTTGTAAATAGTTTCTTAGATAATAAAAGTAACCGTCCACTGTTTATTAGGAAAAATATTCCCAAAGGACGATTAATAAGGTGTAGTTGGATGACTAGTAATGATGATGTTACAAAGGATGAGTTTATAAGGATTTGTGAGATGTTTATAGCAAGGGGTTATGACAAAGAAAAGTTAGCAGAAGATATTTACAGTAAAAGACATGATCAATACCCACCTATTTTAAAAGAACCATTTAGAAATAATACAAGAATGGTAGGTGGTGACATATACCATAAATTAACTTGTAATTTAGAAATGTCAGTGGATAGTAAAGAACTTAGGGCAATTATTGAAAATAACTGGAAGAGTTTAGAGGGTAATAAAGAGTTGTTTGAGACTACAGGGAGTAAAGCCCCATTTTGTTTATATTAATAAATACAATTTGAAGAAAATGTTTCACAGAGACCATACTAAATATACCCCAGATTATTTATACACTCAGAAAAGGCAAGGGATGTATACATGTGGAAATTGTAGATATATCTTAGAAGGTCCGTTTATTAATATATTAAGTTATCCTAGTACCATCAAAGTCCCAGGGCGTGTCACCTGTAAAACTAAGGGTGTGCTGTATGTTTGTTTATGCAGTGGATGTTCCAGTTTTTATGTAGGAATGACCACTAGATCTATTTATGAAAGGGAAAGAGAACATTACTATAATATCAAAAATAGGGACAAAAGAAGCACCTTATATAGGCACACAGTTGAGTGTGAGACATATAAAAAAATTATTTTTTCAGTTCTAGACATAGTCAAATTAGATACAAGAGGGAGAGATTTTAATTTTTTTTAAAACAGAGAGGAACCTGTTGGCAGGTTCAACTCCAAGCAGATAAAACACCAGGGTTGAATGAAGTTATTAATATCAAATGTTTTTTGAAATACAGGAAATTATATGTGAATATGTAAAATTTTATCAATGATTTTAAACTGGTGCTTTAAGTTATGTGGTTAATTGTTTTATGTGACATGTTAATTGAGTAGTATTATAGATGCAGAGAATTTTTTATGTGATGTGTTTAGTTCTGAAGAAGTCTTAAGATGAAAGCGGTCAAAATAAAGTGTACACTAAAGAAGTGCATTTATCGTTTTGTTCCTCATGTCATTTACCAGTATTCTGTTTTGTTTTGATGTTTTTTATACTGGTGGAAGTTTTTTCGGGATTATGAATTTATAAAATTATTTATTTATTTTACATTTGTTGACCGGGAAAGTCTGACTGATATATGTCCATTTTTTACAAGTACAGTCATAGAACATAACATAGCAAGGGTAGTGATTTGTTGCCAGGGCTAACAATTTCGTTAGGAGGAGTTCAAAGAAAGAAAAAGAAAGCAACAGGAATTCAGTAATAAAGACTTTAAAGTGATCAGTCAAGAGGAGACCGTGTCAGTCAGGATTTGAGCATGGGAATAGCCAATGTGATTTTACTTAGATTCTAAGTTGTTTCTTGAAGTGTGGAGTGGATGTCAGGGATGTTAGTGGAAACTTGTTCCAAATGTTGCCAATAGAGTTAGTAAACAGGCAGTCCCCAGATCTGTTGTTGGATTTTAGGGTAGAGACAAGTACTCTGTTGACAGATCGTAATGTTAACAGATTTTGATAGGGGCTAATAAGGTTTCTGAGTATGGGAGTATTTGAGGGATGATGCAGGATTTTGTGAGTGATTATGAGTTGCTGAAAAAGAAACTGGCTTTGCAGTTCTAGCCATCCAAGAAGTTTGGGATTTTTGCAGTGCTGGGTACGATATGGGGCATCAGTGACAAATCTGGCTATGTTGTTGTAAGATATTGCCAACTTATTGATATTGCTTTTGGAGAGGTTTGTATAAACTGGGGAGGCATAGAGGAGGTTAGAGATTAGATGAGTTTGGGCAATAGTAGTCCTGGCTGAAGGTGTGAGAAAGGTTTTAATTCTGTAAAGAGAACCAAGTTTTCTATTAACTGATTTGATAGTTAGGTTGATATGTGTGTCGAAGTTAAGATTATGATCAATTGTTACCCCTAAAAGTTTGGTGGTTATATCAGGGGCTATTTTGGTGCCATTTTTAGATAGGACTGTGAAGTTTATTGGGGGGGGGTTTGAGTGGGGGTGAACAGCAGTAATTTAGTTTTTTTAGGGTTTAGTAGGAGACAGCGTTGATGGAACCAATTTTCTACTAAGGAAAATATTTTTGGGGTTATAGATTGAAGTTGGGAAAGTGAGGAGGCAGCACAGATTAAGGTTGAGTCATCGGCATATTGTATACAGTTGGTTTGTGGAAGGGAGGTTCTCAGATCATTAATAAAAGTAGTAAAAAGGAGTGGTCCCAAAATCGATCCTTGTGGAACTCCGAGCATAACAGGGAGCAGAGAGGACAGTCCATTGTCCCAGAGGACTGCTTGCTGTCGATTACCTAGGTAAGATTTAAACCATTTAACTGTTTGTGTATCTAATGAGAGAGATTTGAGTGTATCTGTCAATAGTTCATGATTCACCATGTCAAATACTTTGGAGAGGTCAATAAAAAGGGCAGAGGATAGGAGATTTTGATTTCTATTCTTATTTATATAGTCTGTAAAGGATAAGAGAGCTGTAGAGGTGCTATGATACGGTCTAAAGCCATGTTGGCAGTCTACTAGAAGGTGATTTTGGAGGAGATGATTAAGAAGTTGACGATGAATACATCTTTCTATAATTTTAGCTATAGGTGAAAGAAGGGTTATTGGGCGGAAGTTTGAAAGTTCACTTGAATTTCCTCCCGTGGAGGGGGATAATATGTGAAACTTTCCAGATGTTTGGTATGGAACATTCTGTAATGGTTCTATTAATTAAGATGGAAATGGGGAAGGCAAGTACTCCAGCTGCTAATTTCAGATATTCAGCAGGAAGGAGATCAGCTGATGGAGAGCAAGGTTTGAGTTTGAGAAGTAGGATGTGTATGAGAGATGTAGGAATGGGCTGTAAATGTCGAAAGGGTGGTGAGTTAGTCGACAGGTGGGTTAGAGGTGGACACTGCTGGTAAAGAATTGGCTAGAGATTGGACAGTTTCAGAGAAAAATTTGTTAAAGGTGTCAGCAATTTGGGTGGAAGAATGTTGAGTCAAGTTAGAGGGCGTGGGTGTTTTAGAGTGGCCGGGATGCAGTAATTTGTTTATTCCTGACCAGAATTTTTGTGGGTTTTGATATTGGGCTTGTTGAAATTGTAGGTAATGTTTTTTTTTTGTCTTGGAATATGGCTTTCTTAGTGGCATTTCTAAGTTATCTAAAGTTTAAGTGATCGGTTAGATTTTTTGTATGTCTCCATTTGGTCCAGATTTTATTTCTAAGTCGCATTTTTTGCCTTGTCTCTTGTGAGCCAGGCAGCTGGTTTGTTCCTAATTCTGTTCATACAAGAAGGGGCATGGTGCTCTAGGATTTGTAAGAATTTATTGTTAAAATATGAGACAGTTTCCTCAAGTGTAATTGTTTTGGGGGGGAGTCCAATTGCAAACTCTAAGCTCTGCTTTAAAGTTAACTGGATTTAGATTTTTTGTTTCGGGTGCTTACTTGATTGGGTATTAAGGTTTTTAATTTGGTTATAAATGTAAGAGAGTGGTCACTGATATCGTCAGGAAGTATGCCTGTTTTATAAGATTGGGGGTTACTGTTAAATAGTATCCAGTCTAAAGTGGTTTGTTTATTGCTAGGTTTGTGTGTTCTTGTAGAGAAGGTGATAGTTTGATGAAAGCCATGAAGGTTTATGTGGGTAGTAGGATTATCAGATGTACAACTTTTCCAGTCAATATTGAGATCACCAAAGAATATGGTTTCTTCAGGGAAGTTTGAGGAGAGCAAACAGAGGATATTTTCAACGGTAATAATGTTATTTTCTCGGGGAATATAAGAGCAGATAATATAAATGGATGTATTAGCATTAATTACAAGCTTGGACATTAAGATTTCGGCACTGCAAGGTGAAGGATGTCTCATAACTAGGGTGGAAAGTTGCAGCACATATTTATATAGTATTGCAACCCTACCTCCCTTTTTGTTTGGACGGTCTAATCTAATTATGTTGTAGCCTGGTAGGATAATGTCATTGTCTTTAGTGGTTGGTTTGAGCCAGGTTTCAGTTAGACATAGGATATCCATAGGATATCAAAAGAGTGCAAGTCTAACAGGGCATGTAGCTGGCTAAGTTTATTTAAACTTCGGATGTTTAGGTGGGCTATGAGGAGAGAGTTTTTGTTGGGGGGGTGAGGGAGGTGTCTAGATGGGAAGATTGGGAATTGGGGATGTTAGTATTTGAGCCTGGGTTAGGATGACTGCCGCCATGTAGTAGTAGGTACTGTTTTGGAATAAGAGACTGTTTCAGTAGTTTACCTAGAATAGGGATAATTTGTTTGGTTTGGAAATACTTAAAGTGGATTATTCTATGGAACTGAGGTTGAAGGTAGACTGATGATGATGTAACGTTACAATAGGATTTTAAAGTTAAAAGGGAGAGAGGGGTGGTTTGTTTTAAGGGGGGATGAAATTTAGTGAAGTGTATGGATTCATAGGAAGTGAGCTTGTAGGATAGAAGCAAAGTGCCAAGTATTATTGCCAAGAGGAGCAGGTTAGTGTGTGTTTTTAAGCTGGGGGAGGACATTGAGAAAGGAATTGGGTAGGAGAAATACAGGGAGAGTAAGTTTGTACTAAGTGAGAATACAAGGAGACTGAAGTGTGAATAGAGGGTCAGTAAGGGGTGGTTGTATTTTGCAAAAGGTAAGTATAAGGGTTAGGGTGGGTTTAATTTGAAGATTAGAAAGAAGAAGGAAAATATGGAGAGTGGGAGTGGATTAAGTGTACAACAAGATTAATTAGGTTATTGGATAATGAGAGAAGGGGTGTGGTTTATTGTAGTATAACGTTAGGTGCACTGGGGGTGGGTGGAAATTGGGGGTGGGGTAGGGTAGGGGAGCGGAATGAGCCCGCAGTGCGAACAAAGTGGGTAGAACTAAAGGGTAAGTACTGCAGAAAAAAATGTCAGCTGTCTTTAGTGTTTAGGCTTTAAAATGACAACATTAGGAAGACAATAAAGGTAAAAAAAAAGTGTTACCAAGACAAAAATCTAGTAAAAAGGTTTGAAAGGTGTTAATCGAATTAAAAGCGTTTAGCAAGGTGAATTAGGACTGTATGTATCACTACAGAAATAGGATTTGGACCTTTCGGGTAGATATTTAAAAGCTAACAAATAAGTTGGTAGACTGCTGCCATCTAGTGGTCAGAAGGAAAAAGGCAACTGAGTGGTATTCAGGAATCTTAATGCCAAAGTAGGGATGAAAGGTAAAAAAAAAAGACTAGGTAGGGGTCTGCGTTAGGCTGCTAGGTCTCACACAGAGGGGTTACCAAATAAATATAGCCATTACAGGTACTGATGACAAAATAGGTAATTGCAACATACATGAAAAAATGCTTTTAGGATTTTAAGCTGTAAGAAGCCTGGCAAGCAAGCAGCTTCAGAGGCATCTTCGGATTTAGGAAGAAGTTATCCTTTAGTTTTATGGCAGGGAGGAAGCAAAATGAAAATAATTTGTATATTATGTAAATAGTGTAAATATGAGATGGCCTTTAATAAAAAAAACTACTGTTACGGCACTCCTAGTGTGTGCGGCTTACAAGTATGAGCATCCATTCCATTCCTAACGCAAGTGGCAGCTGGGAGAATGGTATTAAAACAAGGTAAATGATCAGAAAGGAGTAGAGGAGAATCCAGACTCCATGCAGCTGTTTGATGAGAAAGGAGAAGGGGTCATGAAAGAAAAGGAGAAAGAGGTTGTAGTGAAGATACAGAGGACGTATTTCAAAGGGAGCTGTTTGAGTACTTGAAACATGAAGATGAAGGGATTACAATTACAACTCTCCAGTCGGGAGGGGTGTAGGATGATATATTAAAAGACTTAGTGTAGCACAGTGAGCTGGAAACAGGGAAAGAATTATTGTGGGGTGAAATAATGGAAAGAATGAAGTAGGAAAGGTAATGAAGACAAGATCATTTGCAGAGGTAGTTACAGAGCACAAGAAATCAGAAGAGAGAAGAAGCAGCAAAGAAAATGTTCGTAGTTAAGGATCCAGAGTAAGGAAAATATGTGAATGGGCAGGTATTAAGTATGAGACAAAATTGGGGTCTATATTATAAACACGAAAGTGCAAAATAGCGAATACATGTACATCGACACAAAGGTCGATGTACAAAAAGAGTGACATACGTAATCGGCAAAAATAAAACAGATGAACGTATTTGCTTGGCCAGCACGGCAATCGTGGGGATGAGGAAATATATACTTTCCCCCACTGTAGTGCGGTCTCGGAGTTGGTATATTTAAGTAGGGGGTGTGGGGAGCGCAGCCCCCCACGAGGGGTGCAGGGGGGCTTAAATGTGTTCATTTAATTTAGTTTGTGCTTACCTGCATGGTGCTGTTGGTTGACGAAATAGGTTCGACGTTTTCATTTTTGCCGATTATGTATTTCGCTCTTTTTGTACATCGACATTTATGTGTCGATGTACATGTATTCACTGTTCATAGCTTTCGTGTTTATAATATAGACTACAAAACTGTTGTGCTTTTAGGCATAAGGACAGAGGAGGTAATTTTAATAAAAAGAAAACACTTATTGTGACATGTTTTGAGGCAGCTGAAGTGTTGGAGACTTTCTTGGATAAATATGAAAAAAGAACATTATCATGGAATAAATACATTGTTCAGACCTTTTCTGAAACAAAGTTAATATTCAGTTTTGAACTGAAAATGAAAGAGGGACTGTTAAGTATTTTTTAAAGAATTATTGTAATGAAGTAAAGGAAATTTCTAAAATTATAGATAATACAGGAGTGCGGACAGGATCTTGGGACTAATGTGCTTTTAAAAATGAAAAAAATAACACACATTCAGATCATGATAAATGATGGTAACAGGGTTGCAATTAAATATTGGGGTTAACCTAAAACTTTTTTTTTCAGAGGGACGTGCAAATAATTGTGCTAAAAAAGATGTTATTCATGTGGGCAAACTGGTCATGATGCTAAGAATTGTGAAAAAAATGTTATAAATGCAAGCAAACAGGACATGCATGAATGGATTGTGAGAAAGAAGACCAGAAAGTGATGTAAATGAGAAAGAATAATTACAGCATCAGGAAGTACAACAGACAATAGAAAACAATGAACTAAATCAAGCAGTAGTAAATACACAAAATGTGGATGGGGAACGGGACAGTGGGACAGAAATCAGTGATGGAGAAGAAATAAACTGGAGAATGGTTAAAATGAAAAGCTCAATTGGGAAAAGGGTTAAAGATATGAAAAGAAAATTTCAGGATGTAGGAATGAAAGTTAAAAAAAGGAATGGATAGATAATTTACTGTAAATTAAAGAGAACAAAAAATCTTAGAATCTTTCTTTTAATGTTAATAGGATAAAAAATGAACGTTAACAGAAAAACTGCTGTAGTAGTATAAGAAGTGTGAGGTGGATTTGACAGGAATGGAATGTATTACATTATATTACTAAATAAAGAAGAAAGAGAACAAATGGAAACATTATAGATGGGAGATGTAATATAGCATTTTTTTAATGAAATCCAACACTTTACAAAAGGCCATAGATGATGCCAAGGCCCTGGTAGAGTGGGCCATGACCCTACCTGCAATAGATTTGTTATGGAGTGTGTAGAAAAAGGTAATAGCCTTATAAAACCTTTTGGAAATAATCTGTTTTGACATGGGTTGTCCCTTCTTTTTAGATTCACAAGAAATGAACAACTGATCCTAAGATCTGAAAGATTTTCTCATGTCAATATAGTACCCGAGTTGTCAGTGGACACCCAAACTAGGGCATATCCTTTCTTCCTCTTTTTTGGGTTCAGAAAAGAAAATGGGGAGATGGATAGTTTGGCTTAAAGTTACCTTGGATACCACTTTAGCCATAAAACAGGATTAGTTTTCAAAGAAACCCTGTCACCCTGGGGCAATGAGATAGAGTTGACTCACCATCAGAAAGATAAACAATTTACTGTAAATTAAGAAGAACAAAAAAAAAAACTTAGAATATTTCTATTAATGTTAATAGTATAAAGAATGAATGTTAACAGAAAAAAATATAGAAGAAGAACAGGACTGCTGGAGTAGTATAAGAGGTGTGAGGTGGATTTGATAGGACTGGAAGATATTACATTATATTAAGTAAAGAAGAAAGAGAACAAATGAAAACATTATAGATGGGAGGTATAATATAGCATTTTTAATGAAAAATGTTCAGGAATTGCTATATTATATAGGAAGGTAATACAAATATTGGATTATACTTTAAACTATGAAGATTAATAGTGGGTTTTAGGTGGGAGCGGAAAGTGTATAGGCTAACGGTATACATGTGATCTATAAAGAAAGGGATATTGGATTATGCTATAGTAAATATGGATATAATGGGAGACTGTGACACAAGACGTAAAAAGAAAGAAAATAGATCAGACAAAAAATGAGAAATAAAATGTAGAGATTTAGAGATATGGAAAGTACAGATGTGTACACTTACCATAAATGTAGATATTCGAGTGTATTCACTGTTGCAGTCATTACATTTGGGGTAATCTGCTGGCAGGTTGCCCTCAGTCAGCCTGATTAACAAAGTCTTGGGTCCTGCGCCGGTTGCTGTCCCTTCTTCCATGATGTCAGGTTGTCAGGGGTATAAAACATTCAGCCGACGTTATTACATCAGTTTTTCTTGCCCCAGATATCAGGTGCCCCCCTAAAGGGGAGCAAATAAAATTAAAAAACACAAAATTATACCTCCAACCAAAAGCAAATACACCAAAAAGGCTTTTAAGCATTGTAAAGGAAAGTACAGGTATAGCCAGAGAAAAGTAGGGAGCTGGAGGGAGGGTAACCAGGACTGCAACAGTGAATACACTAGAACATCTACATTTATGGTAAGTGTACACAACTATACTATGTTCTTCGTGTTTCACTGTTGCAGTCATTACATTTGGGTAGATTCCCAAAGCTATGGTTGGGAGGAGGAGTTTATACAGCATTAGGGCCAGCTATAAGGCCCTGCAAGACAGCAGTGGCAAAGCCAGCTCTGGATTTTTGAGAAAATTGATAAATGATAATGCTTGGTGAAAGTATGTACAGAACTCCAGGTAGCAGCTTCTAGAATATCGCTGGTAGGAACACCTCTGAGAAAGGCTGCAGAAGTAGATACAGCCCTGGCGGAATGAGATCTGATCCCCTGGGGGATAGGTTTTCCATGGTGCTTATAGCAGAAATGAACGCAATGGCTTATCTATTTAGAAATGGTTTGTTTTGAAATAGCCTTCCCTCTGCCCCTGCAGCAAATGCTACCAGCAATTGTTCAGATTTTCTTCGAGACTTAGTCCTGTCCAAGTAGAATCTTAGTTGTCTGTGCACATCCAATGAATGCAGAACCCATTCCCCTTTGTTCTGTGGATTGGGAAAGAAGATTGGCAAATGAATGGACTGATTAAAAGCCACACTGGAAACCACCTTGGGCATGAAGGATGGATTGGTCCTGAGAGATACCCTGTCCGCATGAAAGATGATGAAAGGCTCCACTGCCATAAAGACCTGAAATTCAGATATCCTTCTAGCTGAAGTGATTGCTAAAAGGAAGGCTGTTTTCCAAGAAAGAAATTTTAAGTCTGCAGTAGCAGCTGGCTCGAAAGGAGGTAGAGTGAGCTTCTCCAAAACAAAGTTAAGATCCCAGGCAGGGGTAGGAGCTCTCCTGGGTGGTCTCAAGTTATTTGCCCCTCTGAGATACTGCTTGAGCAGAGGATGAGAGAAGAAGGGTGGTTCTGTGTTATAGTGTGCTGAAATAGCTGAGGTGTGGATTTTAATAGAGGAAAACCAGGCCCTTGTGAAAAATCTCAGTTAAGTATTGCAAAATCTGAGGTAAATTGGGCGCTGCTGTGCTCATCCCTAAAGACTGGTTCCAGGCACAGAATCTTTTCCATTTGTCAGCAAAAGATTTTCTAGTACCAGGTCTTCTCCCTCTAAGATGACATCCATCGCAGGTTTGCTGAGGGATGATAAGGGTGAATTTAAGTGATTAGTTAGGCTGCAAGCTTCAATGTTGGAAGCTGAGGGTGCAGAATTTGGTTCTCCTGTTGAGACAGCAGGGAAGGGGTCTGAGGCAGGTGCCATGGAGATATTTGCGAGACACTGTGCAGGAGTGGGTACCAGTGTTGGCGCGGCCAGTCTGGAGCAATCAAAATCATCTTTAGTTTGTCCTGTTTGACTTTTAACAGAACTTTGGAGAGCCAGAGGCAGAGGGGGAAAGGCATAGACTTCCAGCTGAAGGACAGAGCATCCACTTTCCAGGCTTGTTTGTGGGGAGTCCTTGTGCAAAACTTGTCCAACTGGTAGTTCTGGGGGGAGGCAAATCGATCTATGTCTGGGCTCCCCCATTTGCTTGTCAACATTTTGAAAATCTGTGGTTCCAGTTTCCACTCGTGTGGGTCCATGAGTTTTCTGCTTAGTCCGTCTGCTGGTGTATTCAATTTTCCTGGCAGGAATTGAGCTTGTAGGTGCACTTGGTAGCTCAAGGCTGTGTTCCACAATGCCACGGCTAGTCTGCAGAGGTGGTAGGAATGTGTACCCCCCCCCCTGCTTGTTTAAGTACCACATAACTGTGGTGTTGTCCGTCTTTACCATTAGTTGTCCTGGAAGAATGTAGTCCTTGAAGGCTGTCAGAGCATTCTGCACAGCTAACATTTCTTTTTGATTGATATGAAGGTGCATTTGATTTGGGTTCCATTTTCCCTGAATGCACATCCCTGCCAGGTGAGCCCCCCCCCCCCATGCATAGTCTGATGCATCTGTAGTTAGGGTTTGGGCGGCAGGGGGTAGTGTGAATGGCAGTCCCTTGTTTTGGTGGCAGGCCTCTGCCCACCATAGGAACTCCAGGTGTGGGCAAGGTATGATAGGAATCACTGTTTCCAGGCTGTGACAATGTTGACTCCATAGACTTTTTAAGTACCACTGTAGTTTCCTCATATGCAGTCTTGCATATGGAATTAGAAGAATACAGGAGGCCATGAACCCCAAGGCTTGCAGTATTTGTCTTGCAGATAGCAGGGTTTTTGTGGCCACTTGTTTGAAGTAAGTTACCAAATGAATTTGCTTCTCTGGCGTGAGGAAAGCTATCTGGGCAGTTGTATTCAAGCTTGCACCCAGGAATGTAATCTGTTGACAGGGTACCAGTTGTGATTTCTTTTTGTTTATGGTGTACCCCAGACAAGTTAGAACCTTTTTTACAAACGCCAGATGATTTAGAAGTATGCCCTGGTTTCTGCCTGAATTAGACAATCGTCCAGGTATGGATATATTTGAATATTTCTTTGCCTGCAAAATGCAATAACTGGAGCCAGGCACTTTGTGAATACCCTGGGCGCAGTAGATAAGCCAAAGGGCAGTGTAGAGAACTGATAATGCAAGTAGCCTGCTTTGAAGCATAGGTATCTTCTGCAAGATTCCCTGATTGGGATGTGCAGGTATGCTTCTTTTAAAACTAGAGTTGCCAACCAGGCATCTTTGCCTAGCATAGGAAGTAACTGGTGAAAAGTCAGCATCTTGAATTTTGGAATCTCCAGAAAGGTGTTTAGAGTAGACAAGTACAGGATTGGACGCCAGATTTGTCTTTTCTGGGTACCAGAAAAAGCCTGGCATAGAAACCTTGTCCCTTTTCCTCTTCTGGTACTGGTTGAATAGCCCCCATGTTTAAGAGGGAAAGTACTTGTTTTTGAGCCTCTGCCCACTGATTTGGGGGCAGGTCTGGTCATCTGTTTGGTGTTGGCAACGTGTGGAAATGAAATCGGTATCCCTGGGACATTATATTTAAAACCCATTTGTCCTGGGTTATGAGTTCCCAGTTCTTTGCATGAAGAGCAATCTTTCCCCCCCAAAGGGGTGGTTAAAAGGTAAGTGCTTGGTAATTTTAAAAGGAAGTCATTGAGACTGTTTACCATAGGGGGGTGTCTTATTTCCAGATTTGGAAGTGGAGGCCCCCCACTGCTTAGTTCTGAGAGTCCCCTGGGACTGAAACCTGGGGGTTTTGCTGTGCCTGGGTTTGGCTGGACAGGATCTGGAAGGGGCTGGAAAAGACCAGTTCTTAGTAGGCCAGTGCCTACTAAATCTTGGAGGTTGCACTTGTAAGAAATCTTTAACAGTTTGCATAGATTTAGCTTTATCTTCCATTTTTTTTTTAGAACTTTTTCAGCCTTATTGCCAAACAGGCAGTCCTGATTTAAAGGAGCATCCAACAATTTAGCTTTAACATGATCAGGCCAAGATTGCTCCTTAAGCCAAACATGTCTTCTAAGCACAGGCCCAGTAACAGCAGCCCTGCAGAAGGGCTCTAAAGAATCAAAACCACATTGCAAAGTATGTTTTCCAACTTGTTCAGCAGAATGCATTAAATACTGTAAATCTTTATTTTCCACACAGTCAGGAATCATCATTTTCTGTTTAAGCAGTCCAATAATATGCTGTTGATATTTTAACATATGAAATTGGCAGTTTAAAGCTCTGATTGCCAAGGTTGCAAAAGTATAACCCTTTTTACCCCATCTATCCAGCACCCAGGAGTCTCTATCAGAAGGGGTAGGATTTTTAGCAGTAGAAGCCTTAATGTCCTTGGGCCCGAGAAATGGTTTATGGATCTGCAACAGGATTTTTGAAAAGGAATTTGTGGGACTCAGGAACCCTGTAGCATCTGTCAGGTTTACTAGGAGCCAGAGGCAGGGAATCAGGGGCCAAACTGGATTCCAAGAACACATCAACAATGTCTAGTACAGGAGGTATAGTCAAAGGCCTATGCTGAGGCAGAAGAAGGAAATCCCTAAGCCTCTTTTTTGAATCAGAAAATTCCTGACTTTCTCAATGGAAATGCTCCCCTAAAGTATGTAAAGTTTCCCCAAAAGAAAAATCCTCAGGAGGGGGAAGAAGAGGGAATAAAATCCTCTGCATCAGAATCCTCAAAAGTAGGCATGGACAAATCCAGGTCATTAGATGAGTCAGAAGAAACAGAATCCTGATCATAAGATTCAAAATCAAGCTCAGCCCTAGGCCTCTTGGAGGGGGGGGGGGGGGGGTTGACTACAACTGATTAGAGTAATTAGATCTTCAGCCATTTTGATCATTTGTTTTTTAGGCATAGGGGCCTGAACATGTGGCCTGGGCATCGTTTTTTTAGACAGAGATCGAGATTTAGGCCTTAGTAATGAAGGCGGTGATGATTTAATATGCAAGTCTGTAGGCCTGAATACACCCTCAGAAACCGGTGCCTGCACAGCAGCTCCGGATCCATCCAAGGTAGAGACATCCACGGGTTCCATAGGTGAAGCATCTCGCGGGATACTAGACTCCGAATGGGTATCAGTAGAGGCCTGCGAATCAGAAATAGTGGGTATCAGGGGCTGCAAAAGCACCTCACTGAATACCGGCGAACTAGCGACTGGCTTAGGAGAAGCGTCGGCAGTTTTGGACCTCGGTGGCCTGTCTCTGTCTTTATATTTGCATTTTTTCAGAATCCCGGTAGTCGGATGGCTAACCGACGACATTTCTGGATAATTAAACTGAAAACTGAAATATTTAGAGGCAAAAATGTACCGACGACAGACAGTGCGCTGATTAAATAAAGCACAAAACCGACAGCAAGGTACGTCGTGGTCAGGGCCTAGGCAAGGAACACAGTATGAATGAAAATCTTTATGAGGTATTTGTTTTCCACAAGTAATGCAATTATTAACTTTTACTGACATTGGTAAGGAGCAAGAAAAAGTTTTCCCAATGGGGTACTTAGCTTTAAGTTGAAGACTTCGGTTCTGAAACTCGAAAATGAAAATTTCAGAAGTAGGCCGACTGGCACTTGCGAACTGCTTCGGGCACCCCACGGCAAGAAAGACTGATGTAATGACGTCGGCTGCATGTTTTATACCCCTGATGACCTGACGTCATGGAAGAAGGGGCAGCAACCGACGCAGGACCCAAGACTTTGTTAATCAGGCCGACTGAGGGCAACCTGCCAGCAGATTACCTCAAATGTAATGACTGCAACAGTGAAACACGAAGAACATCTTGGAAAACTACATAGAGAGGAAAATTAAAAATGCAAATAGATATTTTGCTTTCAAAAACTATGGATGTGGTAATACAGGAAGTGGAAACAGGTTTTTCTGATCATTTGGTTATATGGATTGAGACAGATGTAAATAAAGAATATATTAAAATAGGAAAAGGAATTAAGACTTAATGAAAAGGAATGGAATAAAAAGTTTGAGAAGTTATAATAGAACATTGCAGAGACCATTTAACAATGAGATTTTTAAAAAAAAATGGTCAAAATGGTGGATATTTAAAGAAAAACAGAAACAAGTGTATTTAAAATGGGAACAAAGTAAAAGAAAGAAAAAGGGGGTACAGACAAATGCAAAAAGATTATGAACCCATCATAGGAATGAAACAGAATATTTTAGAAAAGAAGAGCTATACAGACAGTCCCCAGGTTGAGGATGAGATCCGTTTTGAGTTTGTTGTATGCAAGTCAAAACACATGCATATAGTTCTTATTAAATGTCACTTAGTCATTGTTTGCCTCAGTCTAGTATTTATTTTACTTTTCTTTGCATAGAAAATACTTTAGAAACCCTTCCAAATAAAAAAAAATCTTAAACATAATATTGTAGTAATACTGTAAGCACAGTGTAATACTACAGTAACTATGTTCACACATTACAATACAGTACTGCACGTACTGTAAAAAACATTAAAGAAACCGTTCTAAAAGCAGTTCAAATGGGAAAAAGGATAATTACTGTAAAGGTTTGTGAGTTAACATTATAATTTTAGGCATTAACTGGATGATGCAGAAAATGATGCACTACTTGTTGGAGAGAATGAGCCTGGTGGTGCAGAGTCAGGGTTTGATTCGGCTGCTGGAGAGAGGGTGTTTACTACTGGAGTCAATTTCTTAAAGTAGGCATCAAGGGAGGTTTGTACAGAGCTTTTCTTTTTCTTGTCATAAATGGCCTTATGGCAGCTGAGGCCATCAGTAACTGTATGGTAAACTTGGGTGAACCTCTATGTATTAGGTTTTTGTTCCTGTAACTTTGCCATTCCTGCTTCAATGAGATGAAAGGCTTCAGCTAACTCTTTTGGAGTTTCTAGGTCCCTGTTTTCTTCCTCAAATGCTATCATCTGCTGCTCCAGTTCCATAGGGTCTTCATTGGTGAGTTCTTTGTGATTGGAGTCAGGTAACTATGACATCTCTTTTAGTGATGTCTAACTACAGTTGATTACTAATATCAATCACAGCTTGCCTGCCTTCAGCAAAGTCATCATCTGTAGAAGCCTGTTAAGCAGGCGCAAATTGTGGGCACAATTTGTTCCACACTTTCATATTTGACTGTTTTACTTCATCCCAAAATTGGCAATATTTTTGATGGCATCACTGATGTTATAATTCTTCCAGAACTCCCTTAAGGTCATCCCATTATCTTGGGTAGTCCTGACTGCTTGTGAGAAGGTCCACCGTAGATAACAGGCCTTAAATTAAGTTATTACTCCCTGATACATTGGCTGAAGTAGTGATGCGGTATTGGGGGGTAAAAATGCAATCTTTACATTGGTGTGTAAGTCATCTAAACTGTTTGGATGTCCAGATGCATTGTCAAATAAAAGCTGAATTTTGAAAGGAATGTTTTTGGCCAAGCAATACCATTGAACAGCAAGAACAAAATGGATCAAGAATCAATCTTCAGAGATGGCAACTGTAACCCTAGCCTTTGCATTTGCCTTCCAAATAACAAGAAGACATGTCTTAATGACATGTTGTAGTGCCCTCAGATTTAAGTAGTGATACACCAGCAAGGGCTTCAACTTAAAATCACCAGAAGCGTTACCCCCAAACAATAACGTTAGCCTATCTTTTGCTGCCTTATGCCCTGCTGCACTTTTTTTCTTTTGAAATGTAGGTCCTTTCAGGCATTTTCTTTCAAAATAAAGCAATCTCATCTACGTTAAATATTTGGGCTGGCAAATAACCTCCCTCTTCAATAATTTTTTCCAACATTTTGGGAAAATCCCTTGCAGCACTTGCCTCTGCATCTTGAATTTTAATTTATGTAAATCAGCCCTCATTTTAAAGCGATGGAACCATCCTCCACTCACAAAAAATTGCTCATCACACCCACCTGCACTTGCTGCTTGAGCAGCTGTGAAATCATTGAAAAGGCTAAAAGCCTTTTCTTACACTAATGAAAGGCTAATGGGGATATTCCTCTGATTTTGGTCTTCAATCCAAATTAGCAATAGCCTTTCCATCACAAAAATTAAACCACTGCATTGCTTTGTAATAACTGTAGCTTTCATTGGGGCATGACCTTTCACATGATTCATTATTCTTGCCTTGTCTTTAAAATTGTTCAGATCGTTGACCAGCTATAGCCTAATGCCTTTCCAGTTGCAAATGGTGCTTCACCTCTCTTGCATCTCTATTATGTCCACTTTATTTTCCAGGATGACTGCTTTCCTTTTCTTTGGCACATCACCAGCACGTGCAACATATTTATGGGTTGCGACGTCACCAACACAGAAGTTCACAACAGTGTCTTGCTACAGTACAGTACAGTAAAGTGGAGCTCCACAGGATGCACATACAAAAGAAAAAAGCCAACACTGACACATGGTAAAGCACAGCAGCACTACTAATACACAAACTTAGGCAGCAAATAAAATAAACATGTTCTAATATATAGTGCAAAAATACACACACAGTACAATACTGGAGTCTGCAGCCAGACACTTCTCAGGTCTGACTGGTCAATACTAACACTGTCTACATCTAATTAACATTTCAATGCAGCTGATTCAGAGCAGTATTTCCAGACATTCCTTTGCTTTACACAAATAACAGTACATAAAATGCAATACAGTACAGTAGAACTTTCCAAAAAAAAAATTTAAACCTACCTTTGCTACATTTCACATATCTGTACTACAGGCATCATCTACAAATGTTTTCCATTCTTACAATTTTAATAGCCAAAAGTCTAGGTTTGTTCCGAATTAGTACTTAACAGTATCACTTACACTGATCCTATTGAACTTAGCCAACCTGCTAGCAGATAGGTTCTGCGCAAACTTCACCCCCTTCCTCCCCAAAGGCCCTTTTGACATCCCTAATACTTGTCCTGCACCTCACATCTCCATATATCAAGTGTTACAGGCCCTATCCAAGGCAAAAAAACACAGCTCCCATGGGACCGGATAGCATCCCAGGATGCATTCTGCACCATCTCCGGCAAGAACTGGCTTCGCCATTGAGCACCCTTATTCAACCACATACTAAGGACTGGCTTCATTCCAGCAGAGTGGAGAACTACCATTGTCATCCCCTTGCACAAAGGTGGTGCTGGTGCCACTACTGACCCTGGAAACTATCGCCCCATTAGTTTGACGAGAGTGATCTGTAAAGCCATGGAGCATATTATTGTGGAACTCATAAACAAGGATATGGGCAATCTCCAAGCACTTGACCCCACCCAGCTCAGATTCATCAAGGGCAGATCTTGCCTGTTGAACCTGGTTGACTTCTTTGAGACTGTCACCAAGGTCCTGGATGAGGGAAAGTCAGTACATATGGCTTACCTTGACTTGGCCAAGGCCTTTGACACAAATCCCCACTTGGGCATCATCGAAAAGCTAACATAACTTGGGATAAATCCCAGTCTCATCAGGTGGGTGGGCCAACTGGTTCACCGACAGGACCCTCAAAAGTCATAATAGGCACCTCTGCCTTTGAAAGCAGACCTGTCACTGTTGGAGTTCCCCAGGGGATGTCTTGGGACCCCTACTGTTTGGCATCTACTTCTCGGAGGTACAAGAAAACACAAAAGGCCTGTGGCTGTCCAAGTTTGCCAACGACTGTAAGTTGGGTGCGGTCATTGACTCCCCAAATGATGTTAACATACTGCAAGATGGTCTCACAGCAACTAATTACTGGTGCCAAAGTCATGGCCTCAAGCTAAATGCAAAAAAATGTGTTATCCCATTTGGCAAAAACACAACCCCTACTGATTATCACATCAATGGCAGCCCCCTAAGCACACAACCTGTGGTGAGTGACCTTGGGCACTCAGGTTGAAACCTCAGATTCAACTATCATGTAGTGGCAGTGGTCAGAAAACCCTTTTACTTGGTTCACCTCATAAGCAAAGGGATTGCATCCAGAAAAAAGGAGGTTATTACCTCTCTATACTCCTCCCTTATTAGACCAATAATTAAATATAATGCTCCGTTTGGGATGCACCTCTCTAAACATCTGCACCAACTGGAAAGGCCACTATAATACCTCACAAAAAGGATCCATGGCCTCCAACACATGTCCTATGCAGGCAGGCTCAAATCTCCATCACTCTACTCGGTATCGTACAGATTGCTCAGGGGTGATCCGTGTCTCACCAATAAGGCAATCTCGGACCCTGCCCTACTAGAGATGCTCCATATTCGTAAGTCAAACTCCTCATGCACTACCCACTCAAAAGGCCTGAAACTAATATGTGACATTAACAAAACCTGCTAGAGTGACAGGTTTGTCTCCCAGAGGTTATCCCGTCTCTGGAATATAATTCCTATACATGTCAAACAGACCACCACACTGACCCTCTTCAAGCACAAACTTGGAGTACATTGGAAATCACAAATTCATCCTAAGGGTTCCACCAGTGTCCCTCATTGACAGGAGTGACAGGTGCTTACTGAGGTTTCTTTTTGGGAATAAACGCTTGGCTAGGCATGTAAGGACCCCAGGGCCATTTGCCTAGTAACCTCCTATGATCCTATGGGGAAGAAATGAAAAAGGTAGTTATGAATATGAATGACAGATTGTGAGAAGTTGGATTAAAAATTAACAAAGAAAAATGTGATGTGAGGGTTTTAGAGATAAGGAGACAGAAGGAATAAAATTTGAAAGGAAAAAGATATCAGTATTAGGAACTAATTTTGGAGAAGATAATATACTGAAAGACCAATGGAAGAAATTTTTGAGGGATATGAAAGGATTAAGTACAATGTGGAATTGGTGCAGATTGTCATTTAATAAAAAAGTGAATTTGATAAATACAATATGGATGGGAAAATTGTCATATATAGTTAGTGTACATATATCAACCAGTGGTACACAACCTTCTTGTGGGGAAGGTCACTACACGAATACTTAATGCATCTGCAGGCTTCCTCAAAACATAGTAAGTCGTTACGAGTTAACAATAGGTACAGGTGACTGGCATTTTTACTTGACAGCAGTCATGAAATTGCCTGTTTTCTACATCAACTTTCATTTAACTTTATTCAGGCTTGCAGCCATGACTTATTACAAACTCTTACAGAAAGTTACTTCTGTTTACAGACTTCAAGTTATAAACAAGAAAGAATAGTGCCTTCAGTGGCTAAAATTAAAGTTGTGAGCAACTGGAGTCAATTAGGTAAGTAAGCACATGCTGCAAAGTTTGCATGACTGGAGTAAGACATAGCATTTTTTCACTTTTATTTTAAATTTTTGGTTACTCTTTGGGGGCCAGATGGTGTTCCGTGGTGGGCTGGATTTGCCCTTGGGCCGGATGTTGTGCACCACTAATATCAACAGAACTGGAGAAAAGTTTATTGAAATTATACTTCAGTTTATCTGTGAGTATGGATCATGTCCAGTGAAAATAGGAGTATTCTATATGGAAAAGGAAAAGGAAATTAAGGATAGAAAGAATAGAAGAAAATAGGAAATATTTACTTATGTACATTTGTTTACCGGGAAATTCCAACTGGACACAGGTCCTTTTTCAGTGGAGGCCCAGGGATAAAAGCTCCACAGAACAATATATGAGCAGCAGAGTACATGAAGAACAACTGAATAAACATACAATAGCAAATAATACATACTGCAGCAAACATTAGATATACATACAATATGAAACACGGTAATGAACAGATATACCAATATCTAGCTCGAGGCTAGGAATAAAGGTAGGATGTCTATACAGACAGCACTAAGCTCAAACGGATACTGTTCTAAACTCTTCAACCTAAATTCTATATAGAAATATTGCACTAAACTCAGATATAAAACAGATGCCCCACACGAAGGTGGAACAACTGAAGGGCTAATGGGATGGAAGGGGGAAGACAGAGAAGTACGAGAGGAGACTAAGTGAGTAGCATTCGTGGTAGTGACAGGAAGCTAGGTGCAAGTCAATTGGATATGTATTTGGAGTTGAGATAAAGTGAGGTAGTTAAACATGTAATAACAGATCTGAGAGACAGAGTAAGGAGGGAAGGGGAGGGTAAAGGGTGAGCCAGAGCTTGCAGAGAAAGGAATGCAATGATTAGATGGTGTGAGGCAGAGTGGCTAGGGGAGGTAAAAAGGAGGGTTACTAATCGGGATTGGGGCATGGGCATAACTTGACACTAAGTGAGTTTTTAGTGCAGTCGAAGTGATTGCAAGAAGGTAGCATGGTTATGGGAGGGGGGTGGTGGTGATTGTTCCATAATCTGGATACGATGTAGGAGAATAGTGCTTCCCCTGCTGAGTTCTTGGGTTTTGTCACTAGCAGCAGACTTTTGCTGCTGGAGCGTAGTGGTCTGGTGGAGCAGTAGGGCTGGAGAAGGTTTTGAAGGGATGGGACTGTAAGAGGAGAGCTTATTAACTTGTGGGCGAGAGAGAAAGTTGATTCAGGTGAAAATGTTGAGGGAGTTGAAGCCAGTCAAGTTCTCTAAGTGAGATGCAATGATGGCTGCGATAAGGATGCACCAGTGGTAAACTTAGCAATTTTATTGTAGCAAGCCTCGAACTTGTTTAGGTCTGTTTGTCTAAGGTAGGCAAGTATAGGAGAGGCGTAGACTAAAGTGGAGATTAGGTGGGAACTGGCAGCAGAAATTCTGGCTGTCTTGGTGAGGAATTGTTTGTTTCTGTACAATGCACCTAGTTTTTTGTTAACTTTTTTATGGCAAGAGAAATGTGAGTGTCAAATCTGAGATTACCAATCTCAACACCAAGTAGTTTGGTGTGTTCTGTTCGGGAGATGACAATATTGTCTTTGGCTAAAATATTAAAGTGGGGGATAACTGGGTTAGATTTAGTGGGTAGGATGATAAGTCTTGCTCAGGTTGAGTGCTAACTGGGCATTAGATAGTCAGCTTTCTACAGATGACAAGGCTTCCTTTGTGATCTTATGAAGTCCAGGTACAGCTGGGGCTGAGCAGTTGAGGGTGGAGTCATCTGCATACTGTATAAGCGAAGCATGCTTGATGGCTGTGAATAGATCACTGCAACTTATTAATTTGCAATATGATACATAAATATAATGTTGCAAAATTAGTGTGTGAATCCATGGAAACATTTAATGGAAGAAAAAAAATAAAAGCTATAAAAGCTATAAAGCAAAAAATAAAAGGTGTAAGAAAAATACTGAACAGGATTTCCTATGGAGGTTGCAAATTAATAAGTTGCAAGTAAAGGGAAATATGCCCTATAAGAAGACAGATGAGAGAATATGTCTTTTTTGTGGAGAGGTAGAAACAAGAGAACACGTTTTTTTTTTACATGTAAAGAGTTAAATTTATGGGAAAAGTTAATAGAAAAAAGATTTTCATGAGGACAGTCAGATAAATATGGATATGACAAATATTTTTATGGAAGATATAGTAAAGAATAAGTTAATTTAGATAAAAAAAATTATATTATTTGAATAATTTGGAATAAGAGACTGAATGAAATTATGTTTAATTGAAAGTGGATAGATAATCCCAAATGTGATAAGGAAAATTAAGTGGTGATTGTGAAAAAAATTGTGGGGTCTATACATATGTAAAAAGATGTTTATAAATGAAGAAAAAATGTTAATGAAAACTTATTTTCTTATAAATATGTAAATTGTAAATAGTTTACAAATAAACAACCCCTACTCTTTTCAACAGGTGCCATGGAATATTTTACATTCACCTAAGCTACCAATGATTCAGACAAATTGGGCCTCAGTTTAACATCTCTGAACAGTACACTCAGAAGTACACAGCACCCGCTTATGCTGCAATGCAGTGTCAGCAATCGATTTATGTATTGTTGGAAAAGACCCTAAAAGTCTTCTGCACTAAAGATGAGAGTGTGCGACTGACATCTATGAAAATCTGAATTAAAAAATGGATATTATCCTTGGATAGCACGTTACATCACAGTTAGTCCATGACACCATAATATCTTTACAGGATTTTGAACTGGTAGGGGTATCACACCAATGGTATTTTGAAATTTTAGTCACGTTGTTCCTCCAAATTGTGGCACAGTTGTTTCAGCTGGGACTGCAAGCAACACTACCTTCCTGCAGAAGTGGGCACTTTTTGTGTCACAATAATTTACACTTGATTTGCATTAACATGTTTTTCTTGTAACATGTTGTCTATAAACAGGTGCAGGAAGCTAAAGTCCCCTTTCCATAGCCTTTCAAATCTGAACAATGCAGCAGTCCGCAGTAAAGAAAGAATAGTTGTGTAAAATCTTACCATAACCATAGATGTCCTTATCTTCCATGTTGCAGTATTCACTTTGGTGTGGGATTTTCTGCCTCAGGCGATCTCATGTCTGCTCCTATACAAAAGCTTTTTGTCTGGCTGCTGTAGGTGCATGGGACATCATACATAGGGCCATAAACCAGGTCATTAAATGTGACGTCGGCACACACAGACCTCAGAACTTGAAGCCCACAGGAGTGGCCTGTGAGGAGAACAAGATCTCAACAAACGAAACAAATGCCACTGTAAGGATGAACAGATAAGCCTTAGTAGGTGGAAGCAGTGACCAGGGCCAGACCCTATAATAAAAGAGGAATAGGGGGTATGGAGGGTGGGAAGGAATACTGCAACATGGAAGAGAAGGACATCTATGGTTATAGTAAGATTTTACACAACTATTCTATGTCCTTCTATTCCAATGCTGCAGTATTCACTTTGGTGTGGGAGAGTACCACAGCTTAGGAGGAGAAATGGGAGGAGGTAGAGGTACAGGATTCCACGAATCCTTGCAGGATTGCTTTGTTAAAGCCTGCCCTTGCCCTGGAGACTTTGTCTAGTTTGTAGTGTTTGGTGAAGGTGTGGACTGTAGACCAGGTAGCTGCTTCCAGGATGGAAGCTGTGTCCAGGCCTTTGAGAAAGGCCTTGCAGGTAGCTATGGTCCTGGTGGAGTGAGCTCTTACACCTCGAGTTAAGACCTTATCATGGTGTGAATAACAAAAAAGGGTCGATTTCCTAATCCAGCATGAAATGGTTTGTTTGGAGACTGCCTTGCCCTGGGGTGAAAGGAGATAAAGAGCTGGTCAGACTTTCTGAAGGACTTAGTCCTATCTAAATAGAATCTCAACTGTCTGTGTACGTCTGGGAAATGAAGGATTCTCTCTGCACTGTTGGTTGGAGTTGGGAAGACGATAGGTAAGTGGATGGACTGGTTTAGGGATAGTTCATTTACCACACTGGGCATAAAGGAAGGGTTTGTGTAATTATGGAAGGTGGTGTGTAAGGGGGCAGGCCATGAGGGCCTGTAGCTCTGACACTCCTCTAGTTTAAGAACTGGCCACTAAAAGAATGGTTTTCCAAGTACACATTTCTAAGGAGGCTGAACTAGCCAGCTCAAAAGGAGGTATGGTGAGTTTTTCTAGCACGAAATTGAGGTCCCAGGGAGGAGGGATGGGTTTTCTTGGTGGTCTAATATGTAGAACCCCTCTCAGAAAAAGTTTAATGTCCAGCCTGGAAAGCAGGAGCGGCTGCAAGGGTAAGCAGGCTAAAATGGCTGACAGGTGGAATTTCACTGAGGAGTAAGTTAGTCCAGCCTTAATGAGATCACAAACATAGCTAAGGACTAGGGAGGGGTCTGCCTGCATAGGGTTCCGTCCTTAAGAAGACACCATTTTGCGAAACTTTCACATTTAAATAGGTATCTCTTTCAGGACTGAAAGCATGTCCTCAGAATAGAGCTGTTTGTAAGGGATTAGAAGTTAATCATTCAAAGTGTTAGGTTTAGCATTTGCAGCTGAGGGTAAATGAGAGATCCCTTTTGCTGAGATAGTAAGTCCACCTGGTGTGGTAACTTGTGGTGATTGCCCTTGGCTAAAGAGTGAAGAAGGGGGAACCAGTGTTGCCTTGGCCATTAGGGAGTCACCAGAAAGATTTTCTGTTGGTTGATTTTCAGAAGGACCTTTTGTATTTGTGGGAAGAGGGGGAACGCACAGAGGAACATCCCTTCCAAGGAAACCTGAAGGCATTCACTCTCCATGCTGATGGAGACTGATCCCTGCTGAAGAATTTGCTTAGTTGTCTGTTCTGGGCAGAGGCAAATAGATCCATTTGAGGGGTGCCCTACCGGTGGACTATGTCTAGAAATGTTTCCCTGTTTAACATCCATTTGTGAAGGTGAGAGGATGTTCTGCTGAGCAAGTATGCTTGTTTGTTTTCCTGACAGGAAATGTGAGAGGCCTGCAGGAAGAGGTTTGGTGGTTAGCTCCCAAATCTGTAGAGTTATTCTGCATAAGAGGTAGGCTTTTGTCACTCCCTGTTTGCTCAGGTACCACATGACTGTGGTGTTGTCTGTAAGAATGTGAAGAAGGCCTGGTTGATGGATGTGAAGAAAGACCTGAAATGCCAGCAAGACTGCAGTCATCTCCTTGACGTTGATGTGTTGTTTTTGCAGGGCAGGGATCCAAGATTCTTGAACCCTGTAACCCTTTAGAGTTGCCCCTCACCCTAGATCTGATGCATCTCTGTGTGCATGGATTGCGTAGCAGGAGGAAGTTGCAGGGGAATGTCTTGGTTTCGGAGGATTTGTTGAATCCACCACCTCAATTCTGACTTTAGGCATGGCAGAAGGGGGATTTGTTGGTCTAGAGAGTGTAGGTGCTCAGACCATACATTCTTTAAGTACCACTGAAATTTTCTCATGTGCAACCTGGCTAGAGGGAGCATGGGGATCATGGCTGCCATGAGCCACAGTACTTGTAGGAACTACCTTGCGGAAAGGTGGGATACCCCCAAAAGATTTTGGAAGTGAGTTGTGAGAGACTGCACTTTGTCTTGTGGGAGGGAAGGATCTCATCAAATCCGATCTGATCCTGCATCCCAGGAAAACTTTGTCCTGCTGTGGGTGCAGAGATGACTTTGGAAGGTTTATGGTGAACCCCAAGATGTGCAGGATGGTCATGGTGAATTTTAGGTGACTTAGGAGCATTGTTTTTGATTCCGCTAGGAGCAGGATTGTCGTCCAGATAAGGGTATATATGTGGATGCCCTTGGTTCGGCAAAATGCAATGGCAGGAGACAGGCACTGTATGAACACTCTTGGAGCAGTAGATAAGCCAAAGGGCAAGGCTGTAAATTGAAAATGTGAGGAAATGCCAGTAAATCTCAGGAATTTTCTGTGGGAGGGCAGGACAGGAATGTGGACATAAGCTTCCTTTAAGTTCAGAGTGGCCAGGAAGGCTTGGGTGGTATCAGGAGCAGGAGGGTTTGCAGAGAGAGCATCCTGAATGATGGAACCTTTAGGAACCCACCAAGTTAGGTAGGATAGATCTAGTATGGGTCTCCAAGGACCATCCTTTGTGGGGACTAGGAATAGACAAGAACAGAATTCCTTTTCCTTCCTGACCCACAGGGACTGGTTATAGTTCTTAGGAGAGGAGCTCCTGCAAAATATGTAGGAATAGGTGGAGTTGTTTTTTTGGTTTGAAGGGAATGTTTTTTGGCCTTAGTTTTTCCTTCAAAGGAAGTATCCTATTTGAATAATGAAAAGGGCCTACTGGTCTGAGGTGATGGTTTTTCAAAAGAGGTGGCAGCGGGGTAGCTGGGCAGGCAAGGTGAGGTGGGGAAGGCAGCCATGCAGAGTTCGGGCCCCCTCTGTGGGGAAAGGGCTGTTTGGAGGATGGTTGGTGTGGAGTAACGCTGTCTCCTAGATCCTCTTCTCGGTCTGGAGGAGGAGGGATGAGAAGTGGAAGACATCCTGACAAAGGAAGTCTTAGCAGGATAATTCCTCTATACTTAGAGAAGGGGGACACCAGCAAATGTTTGATGCCTTGCAGCTCTTTGCTTTCCTCTTGCAAGTTTTTGAAAAGCTCAGCTGAATTCTTGCCAAAAAGTAGATTGTGGTCCAGTGGAGCATCCATAATTTTGGATCTGAAATCCTCTGGAAGGGGTTGAAGGTGTAGACAGGAATATCTGTGTAGGGCAGATGCTGAAGCTGCAGACCTGGCTAAGGCTTCTGCTGCATCATAACTACACCTAATGGAGTGTCTGGCCACTTGGGTGGCTAGGGACAGTTTTGATGCAATGTTAGACTTAGTAGGACAGGTGTAGAGGCTAGCAGGGTAGAGGCCTGAGACACTAGGTGCAGATTATATTTTTCCATGTGTTTGGTAGTTAATAGCTCTGAAAGCCAAGGTGGAGGAAGTATGCACTTTTTTCCCCAGTCTAACCATGGTTTTGCTGTCTTTATCTGTTAGTAGGAGACTGACAGAGGGTACCTGTCTAGATTGTCTGTCAGGAGCCACAGCAATGACAGCTGGATCTGCTAGTGGAGGCAATTGTTGGTGATCAGGCACCTTACAAAACCTGTCTGGTCTTTTAGGGGCTGGGGGCTGTGAGTCTGGGTTTTTACAGACAGAGTTGAATCCGTCCAGGAAGGCTGGGAGCACAGGAGGTATAGCTGAAGGAGCGGGAGACTCAAGTTGCAGAAGTTCAAAATATCTCTTCTGGGTGTCAGACATCAGGGTAATGTCCCACTTGAAGTACTCCATTTTAGTTATAGTTTCCCCTAAACTTAAATCTTCAGGTGAGGAGTCCCATTCAATGGAGTCTTCATCCGGGGAATAGTAGTCAACAGGGGAAGCAATTTGAGACACACAAGAGACTGATTCCTCCGAGGAGGAATCATACTGACACTGCTGTTCTCCCTCTTGAACAGTCAGATGTTGGGGAGAAGAGGCAGAGGCTGGGTGAGGGCTGAGCACAGGGATGGTGGAAAGAGCAGGGCCTGTGGGCCTAAGGGCCATGAAGGTCTGCATAAGAGAGTTTGTAAAGGACTGCCAATCTGGCAGTGCTTCAGAAGCGGGAGTGATATTTTTTGTCTTCTGTTTTTTCTTGGAAGGTGTAGGCTTTGGGGAGAGCCTAGGGATAGAAGCTTGGCCTGCAGTAGGACAGGACTCGGTCAGTCGTCCAACAACAGGTTCCCCTCGACGTTAGTTGGGGCCGACTGCTGAATAGTCTCCACGGACATGCATTCTATGGCTACAAAAATGGCTTCCTCAACGGGAACCATCGAAGCTAACAGTAGAAAGTGGGTGTTCCTTGACCCCTATATCAGAAGCCGGTGGGACGTCTGATAGTAGAGTGGCAGTAGGAACAGGCCTGGAAACTTTGGACTTCTTTCTGGGCGGTTCGGGCTGGTCGATCAACTCTGGGTCCATCCTAAGGGCTAGGCATTTAAGACGCTGGTTCTTGAGATATAAATTTAATGCGGCCAAATGACTGCGAAGCGTCTTGGGCACGAAGCACTTACAAATGGAACACGACATATGGTCGTGTTCCCTACCTAGACTAAATACGCACTTATCGTGAGAATCTTTTTGCGGTATCTGCTGGCCGCAATTACATTTGCCTTTTTTAGCTGACATCGGCCAAAAACTACAGCAAACCAAGCACAAGCAATGATTAAAAAAAAACAAAAAACCCTAACAGGGAACTTATCTTTTCCAAAGTAATCGTAAGTAGGAGCTGAACGATCGAAGGGACGACGTCTGCGGCTGAAAAGTTCTGAGGTCTGTGTGTGCAGACATCACTTTTCAGGACCCTGGTTTATGGCCCTATGTGTGATGTCCCACGCACCTACATCAGCCAAGCAAAAAGCTTTTGTACAGGAACTGATGTCAGATCAAGTACAGCAGAATTCTCGTTGGCTATAACTGTATAATATAATGCTAAAGGATATTTTTTTTATTTTACAGAATACTGTTTTTTTGTAAATTCAACATCAAAAAGCAGAGTATGGGGTATTAAAGTAATACAAAATATTCCCAATTATTTTATGGAATCTTACCTAGTGGTTGATAATCTCCACCAGTTTGCTCAGCCTTTCTATGCTCAGCTGTGCTTTGCTTCCCCTACTCACATATCTTTTATTATTTCTGTCAAAATTATTCAGTCTTTCAACAGGACAAAAAACAGAAAAAGTGGATGTTTATTATCTGTTGTTAAGAATTCAGCACAACTGGCCCCTCTCCAACAACAAGAAGTAATCCCACCTCAGACAAAGCTTCCAACTGGGCACATTTCATATATATATATATATATATATATATATATGTGTGTGTGTGTGTGTGTGTGTGTGTGTGTGGATCTACTTTTAAATTTCGAAGTTTCAAAACTTTGAATTTCTTATGGTTGAGACCATAAGATCGAAGTTTTGAAACTTCAAACCGTTTAAATGGAGATCGCCGTACAGCGCGGAACGGTATATTTACCATTTTCCTCACTGTAGTGCGATCTTGGAGTTGGTATATTTAATTAGCAGGGGATGTGGGGGTGTTTTTATTTAGACCCACATTATATATATATATATATATATATATATATATATATATATATATATATATCTATATAAAATATATAATATATATATATATATTTATGGGTCTACTTTGTTTCATTGAAAGCTCATTTCACTGAATTTCAATTCACCCTGACCAAATCGCTGAAAGCTCAAATTACTGAAAACTAATTTCACCGAATCATCATATTTCACTGAAGTGAAGTACTGGCACAGTGTAGAGTACTGTTCATAGGTTCATACTAGGCTACCTGCATTAGGGCATTTATAAGCCTAGCCAGAGTGTGGTTGGCTTTCGCCACCCATTTTAAATTAATTTTGCTATGCCCTTTTCGAGGTTAGTATACTGTGCCTCTGTCTAAGAGTGACACAGAAGTGATACTCGGGGTAAACTTACGATCTTCCATCCACTCATCAAGATTCCTCTTGAAGAGAGTCAGTGAGGGACTCTGCCTAACCTGGACTGGGATTTTATTCCAGAGTGAAGGGAGCCTCTGGGTTACGAATCTGTCCCTCCAGCATGTCCTATTTATTTCAGTGCTGAGGTTCAAGTCTCTCGAGCGCATAGCTCGATGGGATTTGGATTTTCTGAGGTGCAGCATGTCCATTAATTCCGGGTTGGACATGGCTTTATACGTCAGGCACAGATCGCCTCTGAGCAGGCGGTATGCCACTGAGTAGAGCTGGAGTTTCTTTAACCGGGCAGCATATGGCATCTGTTTGAGCCCTTTGATCCTCTTGGTGAGGTACTTTTGGGGTCTTTCCAGTTGCTGCAGTTGTCTGGTAAGGTACATCCCAAAAGTGGCATTGTACTCAATTATGGGCCTGATGAGGGATGAGTAGAGGCACGATGACCTCTCCCCTGATCTAGATGTGAATCCCTTCATGATTAGGTGGGCTATATAAAATGTTTTTCTAACCACTTTGGCCATGTGGTTGTCAAATGAGAGAATGCTATCAACTTGGGTCCCCAGGTCCCTAATTACTTCTTCTGTACTTAATGGATTACCACCTATGTGGTAATTTGTTTTTGCCAAAGGGGATGACTATACACTTTTTTGGCGTTTAGCTTGTGTTAGGCAAGTAAAAGGTATATGCCCCTTTTCCCCACTGTAGTGCTATCCTGGAGTTAGTATATATATTTAGGGGTGTGTGGGGGGCATAGCCCCCCACTTAGCTTAGGTTTATATTGTCTTCTGGAAAGAGTCAGTCATTGGTGTTGTAAGTATGCATGTCTATGGTTTAAAATACATTGTTTTGAAGCTTTCTGTGAAATATAATATAAAACCAAACTAGGTGGGGTGCTACACCCAACCACACCCCCCTTACTATATATACCAACTCCAGGATTGCACTACAGTGGAGAAAAGAGCATATACCTTTTACTTGCTTTACAGTACTCTACACAGTGCCAGTACTTCACTTCGGTGAAATGAGTTTTCAGTAATTTGAGCTTTCAGCGATTTGGTCAGGGAGAATTGAAATTCAGTGAAATGAGCTTTCAATGAAACAAAGTAGAACATTATACACACACACACATGCACATATATAAACACACACACAAATTCAGACAGACACACCCCTTCACCTTTCCCAGACAGCTTAGTATTGACACTATAAATGAACTAGAAAATCATCTAAGATAGTAATCCTAGGTGTTCTCGACCTTACTTGGAAGGAGCAAAAATTAGACTTACATGATTTCTATCATCACTGATACAACACAGCCAACCAGGCCCAACAGGGAAAGTACTTTCTCTGATGGAAAGACAACAAACATACCTAGCAAAACCGCAAATTCTAGAAAATTATCACTGCCCTTTGCTTGTGTTCTAAAATGCTTATACATTTCTAGCTCTTTTATCTGGTTATTTTGTTAAGTATTTGCTCAACTGCAGTCATAGCCGGCCTTAGGCATAGGCCAACTAGGGCGTCCAGCCCAGGGCGCCCGCTTGCTTTCTTTTTTCTTTTTGGTTTTTGTGTGGATTAGACCAGGGGCAGGGCAATGGTGTGGTAGATGCGTGGGGGAGCCAAAAGCCTAGGGCACCAGTTGACCTAAGGCCACTCCTGACTGCAGTTACAAAATTGTAAAAAAAATACGAGAGTATGCAAATGACAGACTACTGAAAGAAATCTGACAAAACCAATTGGTTATTTTCTCATGTGACATCAACAGAGGAAGCAAATATCCACAAACAGTTATTATTCTACCAAGTAAAAGAAAGAAAAAAAAAGTTTGCACTTGAGGCAGTAAAGATCAAGGTCCAGGTGAGACAATGCAGAGTGGAATAACTGCTCAGTTGAAGCAGCAAAGACGACCACACACATAACATATCTAAAGCATAGGCTTGGGGACTCATCACCATCACCCAGCTATTTCTCATTCCTAATACAAACTACTCTAGCAACAATCATTATGTTGAAAAAATCTAATTTACATGAGTAAGGGAAAAGTTTAACACACAAACACATTTGTATCATCCTCATGTGATATAAAATTCCTTTTTATTAAATGAAGGCAATTTTGTTTCTTATAACAAACCATGTCTCCTTAAAGTCCCCCAAATATTTAATTGTGGCTCAGTAGTATTACGGTCCCAACAACAATGCATTACAAGGGCATAATGAAAAACAATAAATTCGTTTTAAAAAGGTGGGGTATACTGCTTCATATCTTATCAGTACTCCAGTGGTTTCATTTTTGGAAGCAAACATTATTGAAATGATTTACAATTTTAAATAAATATAAAACAAGCCTACTTTTAGTGATCAAACTGGAGCAAGTAAAAAACAAAAATATCCAGATATCCAATTATGCACATTACAGTGGACAATGACCTGAATCAGGCTGACATTCACTTCAAAAGAAGCAAAGGAAAAATGACATTGCAGACATTCCACCTTCCTCATGTTCGTCTTTTCTGCTTTTTTGCTTGTCTTTTGGCATCTTCTACACTGCCAGTGTCTGTGCCTATCTGACCAACTGAACGTATGTCTAGCAGGCGACTTGAGAGTTGCATCAACAGGGGAATTAGCTGTAAAAATTAAAGCAAAAAAGTGAGAAAGAATTGAAACATTAAAACAAAAGCAGGTAATGGTTTATAGCTCTGGCAATATTTGCAGTGAATCTGGCAGTATGATCTCATTTCAACGAATGCCACATCAATGCATTCTAAATCAAAAGCAAAGTTCCTAAAGTGACTTTAGTAGGAAGAAAGGTATGTCATGCAACTATTTACATCATAGTCAGCCTCTTATTTTAATACCAAGATACCTATAAATTAAAGGTCCCAAGAATTTTCTGTAACATCATGCATAAAGGGTCACCTACAAAGAATGGTTAGTTAAGTGGGCAGCAATCATTAATCTGCATCTTCTAGAGATTCTCAGTCAGTAAGCTTCCTGTCCAATGCAGGGCACCTGCCACGGTAAAGCCAGTCTTGGCCAGCACATACATTCTACAACTGTAGATGTCAAGGTGGATCACTTATAAAATGAAGATGTATGCCGTATCAACATCTTTTTTTTTCCAGTCCCGGAGAAAAGCAGACTGGGAGGAAATTAAAATTGTAACACCTCGACACAAACATCAGTAAAGCACTGTTATGACAGGATGGGCATTATGCTTAATGATCTAAAAGATTATGGTACAAGTCTATTTATAATCAACTTATCCTCCACAAAGGAAGCTTCCACCACCAAACAAATTCTGAGCTGCACTGCCCTTGAGGGAAATAAGTTTGCAGTCGGGAGATTAGTCTACAATTTGAGCTTTTTTTCATAAACATATAAATAAAGAACCATATGGTGGCAGCTCAGACTTCCAGTTGTGAAGATCTTCAAAGCAGAAGCCAAGATAGCAGCATCCCCTCCATAGTAAAGATTGACAGATCCTAGAAGGAAGCGGGTTGTTAGCCAAGTAACATCAGCAATGGCCAAACTTTTCAGGCTGAACAGTGTACTTTGACATTTACTCACACTGTCTGCCTTTTTTTTTTGTCTTATAAACTACAACCATGAAAGACAAATTATACACTAATGCTTTCCAAATATTCAGCTTAGTCAAAATGGCAGTCCTAGAGGTAGTCATTTCTGGGACACAAACAGGCAAGTGACTGAACGGTTAACAGTAAAACTGAAAACCGCACTAAGGAGGAAATGTTATGGTGGAAACCACCATAATGTCAACCCTCTCAGCATCTCAGACCACTGGTCTTTATTTAATTAGAACATCCTGCCAGGAGATATTAATCATCTTGTGAAAACTTCTTTGAGCAGCATCCTACAGCTCCATGTCCTTGTTATAGTAACAGCCATCATTATTACTAGCGGCTCCGGTGCATGCACAGATAAAGCCCTGGATACAGCCCAGTCAACCCAGGTTTGACTAGCAGCTCGGTGACTGATGAAGCAGCAGGGAGGGATGGGTATGTCCGTCCCAGGTGGAAGTGCATTTGTCACTGATGCGCCCTTGGGGAGGTCCCATGAATGTAAAAACAGTGAGTGTGGGAGGTGGATAAGGCAAAGGGGGTAGAAGTGCAGCCCGTCCTTGGCAAAGCAAAGTGGTCTGTTGACAATGTCCTCCCATGTTGACAGATACTGGATCCCCCCTAAAGTGACACCAGAAACTAACCCAACTATTAAAATCAATTGTTTATATTTGTACTGTGGTGGCATCCTTGGTGAAGGTAGAATGCTGCTCAATACAAAGATTGTGCCTGTCTGTGTGACACATTCCAAGAGAACCACTATGTCTCTCTTCATATAGTCAAGTGACGGATGTCTCAAGTCATTTACACTCACCTGGATCATGACAGAATCATACTGTTACCTAGGGTGCCGTGACTTGAGTGCGTGAGCGATATTGCAGATCCTGGCTCCAGATAGGCAACTAACTGCTTTCTTCTCGTCTAACCTGGTGAGTGGAGGCATTGATGTGTCACACAATGAAGTCTCCAATGTCAAACGTATTAGGTAAAGTATATGTCTGCCTTACGGGCTTTGTTCATGGGGACCACTGGGTGTAGGTTTGTGTGAGATGTTTGGGGAGTCTTATGGTATGTATTTTAGTGACTGCTGAAGAGCAGTGTTGCTGTTTGGTGGCTTTGGAGGTATTTGAGTTTTGGGAAGGTTTCTTTTAAGTTTCTCAGCATAGGAGTGTGTGTGTGTATGGTGAGCAGCATGTGTGAGGGATAGTGGGGGTATTCTTGACAACCTCATCTGTATGCAAAATTTCTGTCTCCAAGAAAGTTGTGTATTTACATCTCTCACATGCTGTGCTATTTTCTTAAACAATTAACTGGTTGTCTGAGAACATGAGACAACTGGTATACTGCCTTAGGATGCCAAAATCTACTATACTGGCCAAAGAGGCATTAGGAAGCTGCACGTCCATATTGTCCAGTCTTTTAGCAAGGTGGGCTGTTTAAGATTAAGGACTGAGCTTTAACTGGGGTCTCCTAGGGTAGTTTCTGGGGAGAACGGTAAGATGCAATATAGTGTTAGGATATGGTGGTGCTCTTTGGTGTACAAGCTAGCTGCTCTATGCTTAATTCTTTGCAATGTCACACTGTTTTAGGACCTAACTTAATAGGGAAGCGTTTGCTACTACGCAGGGCAGTGCTGACTGCCATTACATGGAGGGCAGCCCTGCACAAACTTGCCTGACTTATAGCAAAGAGAAAAAGCTTGAAAACTGGCTCCTATGCCCTCTAGCCAATAAATAACCACACTTTGAGCTCCCTGGAGAGCTTCCCAACTCAGAAACAAGGTAATCATCTTCTACTACAAGACTGATTATCCTGGAATTTCTTAACATAAAAGCACAGCAAATGTTGCTTTCAAGTGCAGAACAAACAACAAACAATTACTGAACAACTAAGTCACTGGCTAATTCGCCCTTTTGCATGGAGATCTGGAGGTAAACAGAACTAGAAGTGCCCAACAAGCAGAGAAATGATGATTTTCACCACAATATAAAGCAAGTGCAAGTGCAGTAAATCAATAATATATTCTTAGCACAGTTTGTGTGTCTCAGGAAGCAGTTGAAACACTTGAAAAGTGCTGCAGGCCTCTGTTTACTTGAGCACAGGGCCTTGCAAACTCTCCTGATTTATAGCAGAGAGACTCCTATGCCCTCTGGCCAATAAACGACCATACTCTGAGCTCCCTAGAGTGCTTCCTAACTCAACAAGATGGATGATCTTGTGATCTCCAACACTGTCCCACCAGGAGCTCTTAACTCGCAGTGCCATCTGGTGCTACTTGGGTTACAGCACCAAAATGTCCTTTAAGCATTCCATCCAGTAAAAAGCAAGTTATAGAATACCGTGTGTATGCCTCACTCTGTGCAAGATAGCTGTCTTAACACATTAGCTAAAAATCCTACTAAACCCAACATCTTTATACCGTGGGACTTAAGATATCCTGCAATAAATTGGCTGATCTACATTACCAATGGCCAGCATGTCAGTGCTTTCCTGGCATTATAAATTATAACAGTCTTTCCAGAGGGCCCTAATGACAAATGACCTCAGCTTGTATGCGCTGAGGTATCCAGATAAATCTATGAACATGGATCATCAGACTATCTCCAAGTCAGTGGCCTGAAGACTACTGAGAAAGGAGGCTGGTCAGCTGGGAGGAGTGCATCTCAAACAGATAAGAAAACTATTCCACTCCCATGTAACAGAGCAGTGGTTAAAGCAAAGTGGGGGAGAAGAACAGAAAAGCTAAAGTGAGGTAGAGAAAAGGGGAAGGACGGTTGGATGGAATAATGCAACAGTGATCAGTAAGACATCTACTGTTATGGTAAGTTTTTACACTACTGTATTATGTCCTGACTGAAATCACTGTTGCAGTATTCCTAACATGTGGGTGATTCCCACAGCTGATGGAGGAAGGAAGGGTGGTTGGCTACTGAGTAGAAGAGATGTCCAGCAGTTTGGAGAGGACTGGCCCAGCAAAAGCTGCCCTGGACCTGGAGAAAGCATCAATTTTGTACTATTTGATAAAAGTGTGTATACAGGACCAAGCGGCTGCCCCTAAGATAGACCTGAAGTCTATTCCTTTGTGAAATGCCCCTGAAGAAGCCATTGCCTTAGTGGATTGTGCTTTAGGGCAGACAGGCAAGGTTTTACCACAGTGCAAGCAGTAGAAAGAGATAGCCTTAAAAATTCAAGCTGCAACAGCTTGTTTAGAGGGTCTACATAATATTTTCGAAAGCAGACAATGTCGAATCTGACATTGTTGACACAAGAATATCGAACGCAGAATCTCGAGCATGTAAACGGAAATCTCCGTAAGGGGAGATATCGGTTTACTGCAATGTAGTGTGGTCTTGGAGTTGGTATATTTAATTAGCACGGGATGTGGGAGATCCAGGGGAGCTTGCCCCCCTCCCAGCTTAAACTCATTAGGATACTTTTTTCTTTTTTGTCTTTTTATAAGGTCGATGTTTGAAGACATCGACCATATGGTGTCGACCATATGTTGTTCAATGTTTTCAAATGTCGATTTTATAATATAGACCCTGTTTAGAGACTGGCCAGGAAAGCTTAGGGTTCATAAATGATACAAACAGCTGGTCAATCTCTTTGAAGGATTTAGCTTTGTCCTGATAAAATCTTAATTGCCTGTGAATGTTCGGAGAATGTAATATTCTTTTCTCCCTATTTTGGTGATTGGGAAAGAATAACCTGAGGGACAGCTCATTCACTACCTTAGGCATGAAAGATGGATTAGCCCTGAAAATCATTCTGTCCTTGTGAAAAAATAGAAAAGGAAGAATGGCTATGAGAGCTTGTAATTCAGAAACTCTCCAAGCAAAGGGGCGAGCCTAGAGAAGGAAAGTTTTCCAAGTACAGAGTTTTAGAGGAGCAGAAGATGCAGGTTCAAAAGGTGGCAGTGTAATCTTTTCAAGCACAAAAAACTGGTGGGTTAAGCTGCAGGACTCCCCTGAAGAAAAGCCTGACCTCTGCCCTTGGAGGCAGGCATTGAAGGTAAGCTTTTATAGAAGAATAGGCAAAACCTGACAAACAGTTTGCAGAGATACTGAAGTACTGCATGAACTGATAAGAATGGGTCCTGACTACACCTGCGGCACCAGCAGGAGAATCTTTTCCACTTAGCTTTGTAAGATTTTCTAGTAGTGGGTTTCCTGGCTTCTTGCAGGATTTGAACTTCTTCCTAAGAGAAAAGGTGTTACAGGAATTAAAATCCTATCAACCACACGGACAAGTTGAGAGAAGGAAGATTTAGGCGAAACAGCAAAATTTCTACCGAGTTATCATGTCAGGTTCAAAGAGATATTTTCCTGTAATTTCCCTTTGTCAGGTGGACTAGCAGGGGAAACCAATACTGCCTCAGCCAAAAGGGCGTCAGTAAAATAGTCTGGGTGCTTCCTTTTGTGCCTTGAAATGACAGAGGATGAAAAGCATAGAGGAACCTCCTTGTACACTACAATGAAAAGTTCAATATCCATTCATGGGGGTTCTCCAAGGAGCAGCTTAAGAAGTCTGCTAGCACAGTGTCCTGCAAAGGAAGGTATGTGACCATGAGCATGAAATTTATCTAGGTGACCAAGCTCCATGCCTCCTGTGCTAACCTGTGCAGATGGTAAGACCTGGTGCATCCCTGTTTATGTACCACATGACCGTAGTGTTGTCGGAATGCACTAAGAATGGCCAAGGTTTCCAAATGTGGGTGAAGGGTTGAACAGCTTGTAGAAGAACCCTCATTTCCTTCAGATTGATATGTTCCTTCAGGAAGTAAAGTTGCCATTTTCCCTGCACTCTGTGTAATCCTGCCCATGCCCCACATGCCTCATCTGAAATATCTGTATGAACCTCCCCTGCCCCGTGCGATCCTGCCTATGCCTCTCATACCCAAGGTGTCTGTATAACCCTGCATTGTGAACCTGTCCATGTCCTGCCTCTTCCGAGGCATGTGTGTGTGAACCTCCTCTGCACTGTGTGATCCTGTCCATGTCTCTCATGCCTCATCTGAGGCATCTGTGTGAACCTGCTGAAAAGGAGGGGGTGATGTGAAAGGCAGCACTGGGTTGAGGATGACCTGTCCCTTCCTCCAAAGCAGTTCCTTCTTGTAACAAGGGAGGAGGGGAATCAAGGTGTCCAAGGGGCGACAGTGCTGGTACCACAAGGATTTCAGGTACCACTGGATTTTTCTCATTTGAAGTATGGTCAGGGGCAGCATAGGGATGGTGGCTGCCCCTAACCCCAAAGTTCTTAGTATCTCCCTTGCTGAACAATGGGTTCCAGAAGAGTGGTTTTGGAAAAAACATTGGGCAGACTGTGAACTTTCTCCTGGGGAAGGAAGGCAGAAAGGCATGCATTTTTTGTGTGTCCAGTCTGCAGCCCAGGAAAAACAGGTCCTGTGTAGAGATCATGTGGAATTTTTATAATTTATAGTGAAACTCAGGCCTGCCAGGAGTTGGAGGATGAAGTGCAGATGATAAATGAGAATTTCTGGAGAAAGATCTTGGATTAACAGGATATCCACGTAGGGAAAAATCTTGATTCCTTGGGCATGAAAGAAGGCCACTGCTGGAGCTAGACACTTTGTGAACACTCTTGGAGCTGTGAAAAGACCAAAAGGCAGAGCAGTAAATTGAAAATGTGGGGAGCCAGAGGAAAGCCTAAGGAATCTCCTGCAAGAAGGAAGAAAGGGTATGCATAAGTAAGCATCCTTCAGATCTAGGGACACTAAGAAAGCTTGGGGGAGGATGAAAGGCAGAAGAGTGTGGAGAGATAGCATTTTTAAAGATGGAACCCTCAAGTAAGTGTTTAGGAGAGACAGGTCTAGGATGGGTTTCCACTGTACTCCTTTCCTTGGCACTAGAAAAATTCTGGAGTAAAATCCTTTTCTCATGAAGTTCTATGGGACTTGCTAGATGGTGCCCTGCTTAAAGAGGTTTTGAGAACTGGAGGCAAGAAGGAGCATTTGGTGGTGAGGAGATTGAGGCATGCCTTTCAGAGGAGGGATATTCTCCTTAGACACTGCATGACCATCCTTGAGGGTGGACAAGACCCACCTGTCTTGGGTAATAGCTTCCCACCTGGCTAGGGCAAGTGACAGTTGTTGGGAGAGAGAAGTAATGGGACTGAGGGCAGGGGGAGGGGAATTGTATAGTCAGTCACTGATTTTTGCTTCAAAAGAGCAGTCTCCCTGCTGGAGGTTCCCTATGGGTTTTATCAGAGTACCTTTTCCTGGGTGGTTTTCTTTCTTTCTCAGCTGTCTTTGGATAATGAAGGAGGTAGAGTTAGATGGGTAGTTCCTGTGGGATCTTGGAACTGAGGAGAGTTGCATCTGCCGGCAGTCTTTCAGAGTCTTACCTTGGTATTCAGCTTTGAAGAGACTAGCAGACTGAGGGACCAGACTGCAAGTCTTTGTCCTATGCAGAGTCTAGAAGCTTAGATTTGAAATCCTCAGGGGTAGGCTGACTGGGAAGCCATGCATATCTGCCAGTAGGCTCTGCATTTGTTGCTTTGACTCTCCTATCCAGCATAATTTTAAGAAATGCAAGATGGAAATAAAATAATTTGTCATTTGAGTCTAGTAATTAATTGCCCTAAACACAAGGGTAGCAGAGTTGTGAACATTTTTTCTTCCTGTACTCAAAGCCCTACTATCTTTGTCCACAGGTAGGGCATTAGCACTGGGCAGAAGCTTAAAAGGTTTATCTGAAGAGAGATATACGGCAGAGGGGTCTTCCACTGGATTCTTGTGCAAGTATTTTAGGTCATTAGGCACCTTGTAAAACCTGTCTGGTCTTTTAGGAGCTGGTGGTTGAGAATCAAGTTCAAAAGAGGCAGACTGAAAAGCATCCCGTAAAGCCTCAAGGACAGTAAAGACTGGAGAAGGGGAGGGGGTACCATTTCCAAAAAGTTGTAATACCTTTTGAGATTTGAGTGGATTGCCATTCAATGTGTTTCATCATGTTCTGAATAGTCTCCCCAAAAAAAGCTTCCTTAACAGGAGAATCCTGTGACAGAAGTCCTTTCATCAGAAGAAATTGGTCCTGGAGAATGCAGCTGAGAGGAATAGCCTCTAGTAAATGGTCAGAATTGTAGGCTCGTTACTCCTCAGAGGAGCAGGACACCAAAGCAGGGTTTTTAGGAGAAGCCTGTGGTTGCAGAGACTGAAGGAGGGAGGTTTCTAAGACATAATAGCATTGAAAAACCCCATGTGAGAAATCTATCCACACTTTTTCCCTACTCTGCTCAGAGAGAGGATGCATGCCTAGTCATCTTTTTTTTTTCTTTTTAGGCATGACATCTGCCTGGATGAGGCATGGAGGTTCAGAACCCTAACTTCTACTAAACAACTTGGGGTCTCTTCCTAATTAGAACTTAAGGGACGCTATTAGGTCCCTCGGAAATGATGAGTTGTGGTTCAACGGACCTATCAGCAGTCTTGTAAGGCCTCAGGTGCCATAGGGCTTCAGTACTGGGCAACTGGGAGGAAACCTGGTGTACCGTGGGTACTGGAACCTCAGTGGTACACTGGAGTCTGAAATGGTGGACTGTGGATCTGTTCTAGGCCACTTTAGTTTTTTTCTCTGGTGGAAGAGGGACATCCAAGGATGCAGATTCGGCCATCTTAGACTGGGCCAAGCACTTAAAACACTGAATCTCTAGAAAGGTGATGAGACACGAAAAGGCTCAACTTAAGGGTTTTGGGAACAAACGACTGGCAGACTGAACAAGACTTGTGATCGAATTCTGGGTCTAGGCAAAAGAGACACTTGGTATGCAAATCCTTGCAAGGAATCTGCCTACCGACCTTGCACTTACCCCGTCCTAGCTGACATCTAACAAACTTCAACAAAATAATCTAAGTAAAAAGGAAGGTTCCCCAACAGGGCACTTATATGGATAAACAATCAAAGCAAAGTTACCAGCGACCAAATGGCAATCAGTCCTACAGATGCATGACCTGAATTCCGGCTGGTGGCGAGACAGTCTGATACTTGCACAAGAATCAACACTTGTATGTCCATCTACATAACCCAAGACATACGAGTTGAGGTCATGTATTGCATATATGACCTAGGGAATGTAAAGCTTTTGGTATCCCAGCCGGACAACACTGATAATAACCCCCACTCTTGTTGATTATTTCATATTTTTTGCCCATCTAAAGGACAAAAAAATTCTGATCTTGCCCTTACAAACATATCATCTATATGTACTATTCCTAGTGAGCCCATTCACCAGTTAAGTCCAACTGCAAACTAGTAACCTTCTTTGTCAAAATCTCTAAACCTTCAGATGCAACTAAATTCAAGGATTTCAGATGTATAAATCTAAAATTCTATGACAGTTGCCAAATTCACATATAGCTGTATTACTCAAGATTCTATGTGGCAAGTGGTTATACAAATTCTCTACTCACCTGCATATATGTATTAACTTAGCTGTCGCATCACAAAGCAAAATGGAAAATTTAAGAGCAAACAAACATGATGGTCCACAAGCACAAAAAATGTCATAAAAGAAAAAAAATCCTAACATATACAGCAAAATTAAAGTCCCTCAAATAAAGGATAACATCAAGAAGTTATCAAAGGAATTGAAAAATCAGTAAAACAACGGCATCCCACAAACTCATGACTAGAAACAGAAGCCAAAGAAAATTACAAATCCTTCTTTAGTTAATTAAGTAAGGCATTTCAAAATGGAAATACTCACTTGAATCCAGTGGATATTGTGAACATGCTAGCAAACAAATTCAGTGCAAACTTTATTTATTTTATTTTGCATTTGTTGACCGGGCTAGTCTAACTGGATATATGTCCATTTTCAGTAGAGGCCCGGGGAGAAAAGCTCCAAACATGATCAGTAACAAAGTTATCAATATATAAAAAGGACATGTATATAAAAAATACAGTACAAAGGTAGCATTGGTTAAATGAAAAATATAGTAATAAAATTATGGACTATAGCCATTGTACTAATGGTTAACTAAATATAAAATAAGAAACACTTGTTCAAAACACAAAACAGAGTAAGATCATTGTAATTTAACTTTTAATATAAATAATGAGGAAAAAAGTAGGTTTGGAGGCTTAGGTTAGTGTGAGGGGAAAGGGATTTGAGCAGGAGGTGCCGAGGATTTCAGTCTGGGTTAGCACAAGGACAGAGCCACTGGGTTTTAAGATGTTCTTTGATATGTTTTTTGAATAGAGAAGTAGAAGCTAGGGTAGACAGTAGATTCCAGTTTTTACCTGTAGTATTAGAGAAAAGAGAGTCACCAGCTTTGTTGTTAGATTTGATTGAGGATACCTGAAGTTTATTGGCAGAACATAGTGTAGCTAGATTTTTATATGGTGAAATCAGATCAGTGAGGATAGGGATATTATTGGGGTAGTGCAGGATCTTATGAGTAATAAGTAACTGTTTACTGAGTATATTGTTCTGTATTTCTAGCCATCCTAGTTGTCTGAGGTTAAGGCAGTGGTGAGTTTTAAAGGGAGAGCATGTGATGAATCTGGCTATGTTATTATAACAGTGAGAAAGTTTCGAGAGGTTGTTTTTTGATAAGTTAGTATATATGGCAGAGGTGTAGAAAAGGGTAGAAATGAGGTGGGTTTGGGCAATGGTTTTCCTGGCTGAAGGAGTAAGGAATTGTTTAATTCTATAGAGAGTACATAGCTTTTTGTTAACAGACTTTATGGTGGAGTTAATATGGTCATCATAGTTAAGCTGATTGTCAACTGTAACTCCTAGTAGCCGGGTGGTAGTATCTGGGGTTATGTTGGTGGCATTGTTAGAGGTAATGGTAAAGAATGGATTGGGTGATTTATGAGTTGGAGTAAAAAGTAGTAGTTTTGTTTTTTTGGGATTAAGGAGGAGGCAGTGTTGCATAAACCAGTTTTCAACATTTTGGAAAACAGTTTGGGTAAGTGACTGGAGGGAGGCTAGATTTTTAGCAGTACTGATTAAGGCTGAGTCATCTGCATATTGAATGCAAGTGGCTTGGGGTGTGTTCAAGTGTAGGTCATTGATAAATAAGGAAAAAAGAAGGGGACCTAAGATAGAGCCTTGTGGGACTCCAATATTTACGGGAAGTAATGATGATAGATTGTTATACCAAAGTACTGCTTGTTGTTTATTTTGAAGGCAACTCCTAAACCATTGTAATGCTTGTGGATTAAGAGAATAGGAATTTAGTTTGTTTAGAAGTAAGTTATGGTTGACCATGTCAAAGGCTTTTGACAATTCAATAAATAGTGCAGAGGAGAAGGAGTTATTGTTCCGATTTTTATTTATAGAGTCAGTGAAGGATAGAAGGGCAGTTGTAGTTCTGTGGAATGGTCTAAAGCCATGCTGGCAGTTTGCTAGTAGGTTATTTTGGAGTAGGTGGTTAAGTAGTTGTTTGTGAATACATTTTTCCATTATTTTAGAAAATGGGGATAGTAAGGCAATAGGTCGAAAGTTAGAGAGCTCAGTAGAGGATCCACCTTTATGAAGACGGATATGGGATACTTTCCAGATGGTAGGAATTTTACCTTCAGAAATAGTTCTATTAATAAGGATAGATATGGGGTAGCATATAGCTTTTGCGGCAATCTGTAGGTATTCTGATGGCAGACTGTCAGCTGATGGGGTACAAGGTTTCAGTTTTTTTAACTAGCTTGTAGATGAGAGATGTACTAACAGGTTGTAGGTGAAAGGTAGGAGTTGAAGAATTGGAAGTATTTGGTAGGGAAGTAGAAGAGGGAGGTAAAGAATTGGCTAGGGTTTGTATGGCTTCTGTAAAGTAGTTGTTAAAGGCATCAGGGATTTGGTTGGAATTATTATGGTTGAAACCTGATGGGACAGGAGTAGTAGGGTGTCCTGGCTGAAGAAGTTTGTTTATCCCTGACCAAAATTTTTGTGGGGTATGTTCACTGGATTGTTGGAGGTGAAGGTAGTAGTCTTTTTTGTCCTTAAGAGTGTCTTTTTGGTAGCATTTCTTAACTGTTTAAAGATGAGGTGATCAGATGGACATTTGGTAGCTCTCCATTTGGCCCAGATTTTATTTCTGAGGAGCATTTTTTGCTTTGTTTGTTTAGTTAGCCATGGAGCAGTTACTGTTCTTATTCTCATAGAGTGATAAGGTGCACGGTAGTCCAGAATTTGAAGAAAGTTAGTGTTGAAGTAGGTAACAGCCTCATCATGTTCAAGATGGGTTAGGGGTGACCAGTTACATGCTAGCAATTCATTTAGGAAGCTATCTGGGTTAAAGTTTTTTTTTGAGCGGGAAGTTTTGAGATAATGGTTGTTGAAATATGAAGTTTTTGTCTAGTAATATAGGTAAGCATATGGTCGCTGATGTTATCAGGGAGGGTACCTGGAGTATAAGTATTAGGGTGGTAGTTGATAAGGATCCAGTCAAGAGTAGTTTCTTTCCTGCTAGGTTTGTGGATTCTAGTGGGAGCAGTTATTAATTGAGAGAATCCAAAGAGATTAATGTGGTTAGTAGGGTTCTGGGTACTGCAGGTGAACCAGTCTATGTTGAAGTCACCCAGTACAATGGTCTCCTGGGGTAGTTGGTTAGATAGGTAACTAAGTATGTTTTCAAGAGTATTAGTATTGTTACCAGGGGATAGATACATACAAATTAGGTAGATAGATTTGGAGTTGTTGATTTGGAGTTTGATAGACAGTGCTTCAGATTTGCTGTCTAATGATGGAAGCACATTACAGGGGGAAACTTGGAGATTAGATTTGTAGACAATGGCTATACCTCCACCTTTTTTGTTTATACGGTCACGTCTAAGGATATTATATCCTGGGGGGGTAATTTCATGGTTTAGAGTAGATGGTTTTAGCCAGGTTTCTGTGAGACATAGAATATCAAATGAGTGCAAATCAAGGAGTGCATGTAGGTGGGACATTTTTTTGTTAACACTTCTAATATTCAGGTGCGCTATTAGGAGGGAGTTAAGTCATTTAGCTACTGTAGGAGTGTTGGGTAAAGTTGCATTATCAAGGGTATTGCTTTTGTCATTATTGGGGCCAGGGTTTGGATGAATATCACCGTGTAGGAGGAGATGTTGGTTATAGTATAGAAATTTATAGAGTTTGTGGAAATTATTAAAATTCTTTTTAATAGTGAAATAAGTCATATGGGTAGTTCTGTGATATTTTGGTAGAATATAATTAGAGGTACTGGTTATGTTGCTGTGGTTAGGGGTATAGATGAATGAAGATGGAGAAGTTTGTTGGAAATGATGGTTTTGTTTAGATAGAGTAAGATTTTCAAAGAAGGTGAGTGAATAAGGTATAGTAAGAGAGGCTATTACTGTAGTTAAGAGTAGTGTGTGTGTGTGTGTGTGTGTGTGTGTGTGTGTGTGTGTGTGTGTGTGTGTGTGTGTGTGTGTGTGTGTGTGCAAAGCAAATATAGTTTTGTTTGTTGGGGTCATGGTAGTGAGTAAATTTAAGGTGTGGTTAGCTAGAAAGTGAGGAGAGGTGGAAGAAATTAAAGTGAATGTGACACGAGATAGAGCAGGGTTTAAAGTAGTCAATAAGAAAAGTAGTAGAGGTAGTGAAGGAGGTGGATGTGGGAAGTAGCTAGTATAGAGGATGGTTAGGATAGGTAAGGGAATGGTTATTGTGAGAGGTAATTAAGGCTAATTAGGAAAGATAGAACTAGGGGAGTGGCGTAGTGATGAGAAGGTTAGTGATAGGCTATGAAAGATTAGGGGAGGGTTTTTTGAGGTATAAGTCTAGGAGCACTGGGGGTGGGTGGGAATTTGGGGTAGGGTAGGGGAGTGAAGCCGAAGGGCGAACGGAGTGAGCAGACCAAAGTAAGGTAAAAGCAGTGAGAGAAAACAATCAGTAAGGTAGAAGGCAAGAACAGAAGTCAGTAAGTAGAAAGGCAGATGGTGTGAGTGTGAGGAAGGGGGAAATATTAACAGAGAGAGGGGAAACCAGGGTGAGGAATGGATAACCTAGGACTAGTGCAGGTGGAGAGGAGGGTTAGATAAAGGGTTTATAAGGACAGTGGAGAGTCAGGTGCAAGGTTAGTAAGGACTATGGAAGACGAAAAGTAAAAGGAGAAAAGTGCAAAAAGCCTGAAAAGTTTAAAGTATGAGGTGGGAAGGGTGACAAAGAGAAAATTAGAGGAGAGTACAGACTGCCATCTGGTGGCCAAAGTCTGTAAGTACCCAGTAAGGAGATCTTAGGAGGTTAGAGGGGTATAAGAATAAAGGTTGGTACAATGTCTTAGTGACAGGCAGGGAGAGCAACAATAGTAGACGGGGGGGTTATGGCTGCTGGCAGATATGACAGTTTAACTAGTACACCCAGGAAGTGTAGTGGACTAGTATATACGTAAAGTATAGGAAGGAAAATAATAATTACAATCTTAGGCTTTTAGTCCAAGGGCGGTTAGATACCCCAGGTGAGGAGCTACCCAGGCAGGTATAGGTAGGTGGATATTGCTGTTCTTTTGAGTCCAATAGGGCACAGCCGGGAGTGGATAAAGTGAGTATAGTAGGTTTGCAAATCTTAGGCTTTTAGTCCAAGGGCGGTTAGATACCCCAGGTGAGGAGCTACCCAGGCAGGTATAGGTAGGTGGATATTGCTGTTCTTTTGAGTCCAATAGGGCACAGCCGGGAGTGGATAAAGCGAGTATAGTAGGTTTGCAAATCTTAGGCTTTTAATCCAAGGGTGGTTAGATACCCCAGGTGAGGAGCTACTAGGGCAGGTATAGGTAGGTGGATATTGCTATTCTTTTGAGTCCAATAGGGCACAGCCGGAAGTGGATAAAGTGAGTATAGTAGGTTTGCAAATCTTAGGCTTTTAGTCCAAGGGCGGTTAGATACCCCAGGTGAGGAGCTACTAGGGCAGGTATAGGTAGGTGGATATTGCTGTTCTTTTGAGTCCAATAGGGCACAGCCGGGAGTGGATAAAATGAGTATAGTAGGTTTGCAAATCTTAGGCTTTTAGTCCAAGGGCGGTTAGATACCCCAGGTGAGGAGCTACCCAGGCAGGTATAGGTAGGTGGATATTGCTGTTCTTTTGAGTCCAATAGGGCACAGCCGGGAGTGGATAAAGTGAGTATAGTAGGTTTGCAATTGGTATACAAATGTAGACACCAGGGATCGCTCAGCAGCCACGCGCAGAGAGGGGGATTAAAACATTTACTCTGAGAGACAACTACGTAAATCCCATACATCCCTGAAGGTCTCTGACTCCCAAATTATCAGCAAAGAACATTACTTAAAGTACTTTCTAAAATGAAAAATATGTCCTATGTAGGACCTAATAATATACTCGACTGCCTAATAAACAGCACTAAACTTGAGTTAGCAAATGGCTTTATCCCTCAGAAATGGCACACAACTGAGGTGACTCCACCCCACAATGGTAGCCACACTACTGACCCCAGAAATTATAAACCCATTAGTCTGACAAATCTCGCATGCATCATGGTGGACCTTAGTAATGTGGATATCAAAAACCTTATCAGACCTGACCCTCAACAGTTTGGCTTTGTCAAGGGTAGAACCTGTCTGATGAATATGGCAAACTTGTTTGAGAGGGTAACATGAGCCGTGGTCAGTGGGCATGCTGTTCATACAGCATACCTTGACACTATACCGCATAACAGAATAAACTAAATGCACTCCAAATTCATCACTTTGTGTTACAAACTTGTTGAATGATAGTGCCACCACAGTGAGGGAGATAGAGGCATGAAGGTGTCCTGTGGAGTTCCCCAGGAATCTGCACTGGAATCACTGGTATTCAGCATCTACTTCTTTAATCTCCAAATCACAAACAAAAATCTCTGGTTAACCAAGTTTGTGGATAACTGTAAACTTGGTATCATCAAGTCCCCCCACACACACACACACACACACATACTCACACACACAAAGAACCACTACAGCATGCACTTACATTTGTTAAAAACTGTTGTACTAAAATGGTCTCAAATTAAACAAAAAAGTGAAGTATCATCACATTCAGTAAACTCCCCCCAGCATATAGCATAGACAATACCCCACGTCAAAATAAAAATGTAATAAGAAATTTTGGAACATGGGATGATAGTTCCCATTCTTTTGACTATGATGCTGCAAAGATGATTAGGAAATCCTTTTACCTTGTGAAACTAATTGCAAAAGTTATTTCTCCACGACGAAAAGTCATCCTTACCTCCTTGCACTCCACTCTAATGAGGCATATTATAGAATACAATTACCCCTTTGGGCTGTATCTCACTAGACACATGAAGAAAATGGAAAACACGAGAGATCGTACCTAAACAGATCAAGGGCTAAATGTACTTATCACAATGACAGATCTGTGCTGTCTGCATCCGTCCTCCACAACTAATGGGATCTTCGGATTCAACTTTGGCCACTCTCCAGACTTTTGGATCCAAAGTTCAGGCTCCTGCCCTTGCCTATAATTTCTCACCTAGCACTGAATTACCTAAGATCGCATTTTCCTGCTTCCTACAACAAGGACAATACACACACACACACACACACACACACACACACACACACACATACAGACAGACACACACACACAAAAAGAACAATCCCTGAAGATGCACAGAAGTACTCATGGGATAAAGATCATAGAAATAACATGACCAGCCTCCTGAGACACCAGTTTGGTTGCTCCTGAACCAAGAAATTATGAAATGAGACCTGGTAGAGGGATAGAAGTTGAGGTTCCCAGAAGGAGACAACACAGATCTATCGTTATGGTAAGTACATAACTTTCATATCCAATTTGTCTTTTCTGTCCATCCTCAACTGATGAAGGCTCTGGACCTAGACTACAAGCCCAGTCTGCAGGGAGAGATGAATGTTTTGATGTTAGACCAAGTAGCTGCTGCACAAATGTCATCAAGTGTTATACTGGAGACAAAAGCAGATGAAGTAACAACTGCCCAAGTTGAATGAGCCTTGGGAGTGTCATTACAGGCTCTCATACACATGGGAAATGCATCTTCAGTTCATTTTGAAACTCCATTACCCAATTTAGCAGAACAGAAGGATTCAAACAATTGGACTGTTTCTAATGTTCTTGATACAGTGCAAGATAGATCTGAGTTATCAGTGCACATCCAAAAGATGTAGTACCATTACTGGAAAGAAAACAGGATGACTAAAACCTTAGTTCACTGAAAAATCTAAAGCTACCTTGGGAAGAAAAGAAGGGTTGGTCCTTAGAGATACCCTGCTCTTGTGGACCACCCCAAAAATGGTGGCTTACAAGAAAGAGAGTGAAGTTCTGATACCCTCTCAGAGGGAATGACCACCACTAGAAACAGTATTTTTCAACAAATTTCAATTTGACGGTTGCTGCAGGTCCAAATAGAGGTGTCATCAATGCCTGAAGAACAGTAATGTCCTACGGCAGGGACAATATCCCTGAGTGGAGGCCAAAGGAGGAAAGTGCCCCTTAAGAAGGCCTTAGACAACTTCAAGGATGCAATTGGAGTTTGATTTTCTCCTATGTGAAAGCTGGAAATGGCTGCCAAATTCTGAAGGTAGAATAGATAGCTCTGAAATGAAAAAGGCCAGCCAGAAATCTAAGATAAGGTAAAGCAGCTGTGAAAGGGTCTGAATCACTGCTGGACACCCAAACAGAAAATCTCTTCCACCTACTTCTACATGACTTTCCAGTAGAAAGATAACCCCTTTTCTCCACTGTAATCAGTCTCAGGATTGGTATATATAGTAAGGGGGATGTGGGGAGGGGCCCTGCACCTGGGTGGGTTTGAAACTTTGCTGACTGAACTTTCGCTGTTATGCTAACATTTTATACAACTGCACAATGTCCTTTCATATCACTGTTGCAGTATTCTTCACTGAAGGTAGAGTACATGAGCTAAACAGAAGAATGGGAGGAGGATGGCACATAAGAGTCCTCTACAAACTTATGCAGAATAGCCCTGGCAACACTTGCCCTGGCCCTGGAAACAACATTTAATTTGTAACGCTTAGTAAAAGTACGAACAGAGGACAAAGTAGCAGCTTTAAGGATGGAATTGATGTCCAAACCCTTGAAAAAGGCACCAGAAGAGGCAACTGCCCTAGTAGAATGTGCCTTTACAGGTGAAGAAAGACATCTGCCATGAATGGAATAACAAAAGGAAATGGCCATAGAGATCCAGGAAGAGATGGTTTGCTTGGAAACACCTAAACCCAAAGTCCTGAGATGAAAAGAAAAAGTTGCTCATATTTGTGAATAACTTTTGTTTTATCCAAATAATATCTGAGCTGCCTATGCAGGTCCAAGGTGTGGAGAACCTTCTCACCGGCAGACTGTGGAGAAGGAAAAAAGGAAAGAAGTTTAATAGACTGATTAAGCACAGCTCATTAACCACCTTGGGCATAAAAGAAGGATTACTACGAAGAGAGACGCTGTCTCTGGGGAAAAATTAAAAAAGGAGGAATAGCCATGAGAGCCTGTAGCTCAGACACTCTTTTGGCAGAAGTGAGAGCCAAAAGCAATGTTGCAAAGAAGCTGAACTAGCAGGTTCAAAAAAAGCCAGAGTAAATTTTTCAAGAACAAAATTTAGGTCAGAAGGAGGAGGAACAGGCTCTCTTGGAGGCCTGATATGAAAGATGCCTTGAAGAAATTGCTTGACTTCAAACCAAGAGGCCAAAGGAGGGTTTCAAGGGCAGACAAGCAGAAATAGCGGACAAGTGAGCTTATCTGAAGAACATGCCAAGCCAGCATGAAGCAGATCAAACAAATGAGAGAACCACAGGAATCCCTACTGAGAAGGGATGCTGATGGTGACAGAAGCACCAAACAGAAATTATTTTCCAATTTGACATATATGACTTTCTGGTAGTGGGTTTTCTGGCCTCCTGTAGAATCCAAAGCACGTTCTCACAAAAGAGGTGCCTGAAAGGGATCAAAAGCCTATCACCCACAGTGTCATCTGAAGAGTGTACAGGTGAGAATGGATAAGAAACCCCTTGCCTTCTGTGAGAAGTTCCAACCAGTGAGGTAACTTATGGTGCCTGTCCCTGGCCAGATGAAGAGGAAAGGGGACCCATTGCTGCCTGGGCCTAAAAATGGAGTTACTAACAATATTCTGGGAAAGTCCTGTCTGATCTTGTGCAAAACTCCTGGTAGCAGAGGAAGGGGAGGAAAGGCATACAGAAACATTCCCTTCCAAAGAAAAGGCAGAGCATCCACTGTCCAAGTCAGAAGACTTGTTACCTGGAACAGAACAGAGGAAGTTGTCTGTTCATAGGGGAGGCAAAAAGATCTGCCAGAGGAATACTCCATCAATGGACTATATCCAGAAATACATCTCTATGAAGCATCCATTTGTAAGCCTGTGTTCTGGACCTGCTCAGAGAATCTGCCACCAGATTGTGCTCTGAAGGAATGTAAGTTGTCTGAAGATTCACCTGATAACTGATAGCCAGACCCCAGGCCTGAAGACCTAGTCTCCAAAGGAGATAAGACCTCGCACCCCACTGCTTGTTGATAGGCCATGTCATGGTGCTATTGTCCGTGAAGATTGTCAGGTGGACAGGGAGAAAAAGGTAATGCAAAGCCTGTAGAGCCAGAAGCAGAGCCTGAACCTCTTTTATGTTGCTATGGTCTGAGCTCTGATAAAGAGGCCAGAGACCCTGAACTTTCAGAGGGCCACAAGAAGCACCCCACCCCAGGTCTGAGGCATCTGTGAACAGTTCTTGGGAAGGAAATAGAGCATGAAAGGTCAGTCCCAGTTTGAGAGGAATTTGATGATTCCACTACTGGAGCTTGAGACAAGGAAGGAAAGGAACAGGGAACACCAGGGGGTGGCAATGTTGAGGCCACACCAATCTGAGGTACCACTGAAGCTTCTGCTTCCTTATATGGAGCTTTGTACATGGGAATGGTGGAGGTCATAAACCCCAGAATCCTGAGAAACTCCCTGGCCATTATAGAGGACAGAGGAAGAAGAGAGTGGAAGACGGCTGTCAGAGACAAATCATTGGGAGCAGGAAGACAGACCAACATGGAAATGGTGCGACTCCTGCAAGAGAAAAATATGATCTTGGGAGGGCGTGAGCACCAACCTGAGATTGATGGTGGACCCCAATTTTTGTAAAAGACAAGTGGTAAAGTGATGGTCTTGAACAATGCTGAGAGGAGGAGCCTGAATAAGCAGGTTAACTACATAAGGGAATATCTGTATCCCTTGACACCTGCAAAAGGCAATGACAGGACCAAGGCATCCAGTGAATAAATCTGGGGCAGCAGAAAGGCAAAAAGGCAGAGCAGAGAACTGAAATTAAAGCAAGAAACAGTGAAATGTAAAAAATTCCTGAACAGAGGGTGAACAGGGATGTGAAGATAGACATCCTTCAGGTCTAGAGAGACCAAGAAGGCCTGGGGGTGAAGATGAAGAAACATCCTGAAAGAAGGGACCTTGAGAAAAGTGCCAAGGAGAGACAGGTCCAGAATTGGTCTCCATGTCCTTCCTTCCAAGGAACCAAAAACATCCTGGAGTAAAAACTACTTCCCACTTGGGTATGTGGAACAGGATGAATGGTGTCCTGATTCAAAAGGTACTGCAAATCCTCTGGGAAAAGAGACATTTGGTCTGGAGGAAGCTGCGGAATGTCTGAAAAGGGGCAAGAGATTTCCATATCATGAAGTATCCCTGACGAATGATAGACAGTACCCAAGAGTCTGAGATGATCTGTTGCCAGTTTTGTAGAGACAGAGAAAAACTGACACACAAGGGGACATGGCCGAGGGGAGGAGGTAAAAATGTCAAAAAGAAACAGGCCTGTCCTGAAAGGAAGACTTCTGAGATGTAGGAGTCTGACTGGACTTAGCAGGAGGAATACGCCTGGATCCCTTCTTACCCTTGGGAGGTTGTCAAATCTGCCTATAAACAAAGGCAGATTTAGAAGGGTAATTGTTCTGAAATTTGTGTACAGGAGAGACAAATATATGCTTGAGCTCCTGCATGGCCTTGCCCCAATCCTGGAAGAACCTGAAGAGGTCAGCAGCAGCTTTCCCAAGAAGATTTACATTATCCAGAAGAGAATCCAAAAGTTTGGCTTTAATATTAATAAGCAAGGCCCAAAGACAAAGCCAAGAACAACACCTCATCACAGAACCAAAAGCAGTGGCCCTGGAAGAGGCATCAGCAGCATCGTAACTCCATTTTATGTTGTGATGAGCAACCTGGAAAGCAGAGAAAGAACTGAGCTTTTACTTCTAAGTGAGGCAGAACTTAGCTACCTGAGAAAGGACAACCAAGACGTATCTGGTCACATGGGTTTGGTAATAACCTGAAAACACAAGGTGGCAGCAGTATATACTTTTTTATCCAACCTTTCCAATAGCTCAGCTATCCTTGTCAGAAGGAAGAAGCTTAAAAGAAAGCAAAAGTTTAGAAGGCTTATCAGACAAACCACAGAAGGGTCAGCAAGAGGACATTAAATGTGCAGTCCTCAGGCACCTTATAGAACCTGTCAGTTTTTTTAGGAGCCAGAGGCTGAGAGTTAGGAGCTACAGAGCCAATAGAGAAGGTGTCCTAAAGTGCTGTCATCACAGGAGGAACTGCAGAATGCTTAAGAGACTCCATCTGTAGAAGCTCACTGTATTGCTTTTGGAAAAAAAAGTGTTAGATGTTGAAATATACGTCCTGAAGAAGAGTTGTAGAGCTGTCTTGCTTTTTTTATGTCTTTTGGATGTCAAAGACCTGGGAGCAATCTAACTTAAAGTACTCCATCATACTAGCAAAAAGTATCCCCAAAGGATAATTCGTCCAAGGGAGAATCTGGGCTCAAATAATCCTCTTCCTCTGAACCACAGTTTAGAGGAGAAGGAATTTGACAGGAGTATGTAAGGGATTTCCCCCAAAAAATCTAGGTGTTCATCTGAGGAATCTGCTTCCACTGTCCTCTTAACAGGTGCGGAAGATAGGGAGAAGAAGGAAACGACACCCCTTGAGGAGGCATGAAGGCCATCAAGGCATTAAACAAGCCTTGAGTAAAAATCTGCCATTCACGTTGGGGATGTGTGATAACTTGGATCCATGCCAGCCTCTGAAGGCATCATGGCAGAGGAACCTGAGGCAAGCACTGCACATTCTTCAGGGCTTTCACTAGCTTCTTTCTAGAGAGATGTCCAGTGGAGGTTGCATAGCAACCGGATCAGGCATAGACTTTTTGACCTCCTCCTTCTTGGAAGAAAGCTGTCCCTCGGAACAGGATGATTCTGCTACAGTACCCTGAGCCATCAATTTAAGATGCTGGTTCTCAAGGTATACGGACAGAGAAAAAGAGACTACACAGAGGGTCTTGGGGACAAATGCTTAACAGAGCACTGCGTATGCTAGTGGGAATCATCTGATCATGACTGTCTTTATGGGGAATTTGCCTCCTACAATGACAATTTCCTTCCTGGATGGCATAAACACATGTAACAACAACATTAAGAAAAAACAGAGAAGAAACCCCAATGAGGCATAGCAGACAGCTGTTCAGACCCATGTTCGATAATGGCTTTTGGACTGGCAGCATAGTAGTTCTCAGTATTTGTGTCAGTACATCACCTTTGTGACATATGATGTCTTTAAAATCTAAAGGCTTTGGTATACTTGCAACATGTTGGGCGATCCTGGGCAGGAAATCTCTTCAGTGAAGAATAGTGCAACAGTGATATGGAAAGACATCTGATAATGTGCCCCGAAAACAGAGAGCTTTAAAAATTTCCTGAAGGCTGTGACTATGGAAATTTGGTAATGATCATTTTTAAGTTTAGTGTTAACCATGTAAACTCATGGGAGAAATGAAGGTCAACATCCTGAATTCAGGGACTTTCATATACAGGTTTGGAAATGAAACATCTAGCACTGATCTCCAAGAAGTCTCTTTCTTTGATGCAGGAAACATTTTGGAATAGTGGCCTTTGCTCATTTGAGATACAAGCACCGGTTCTATATCTCCTTGGTCTGTAAAGACTGAAGAACCTGAGGAAAACATTTTGTTTGGTTCAGAGAGTGGCAAGGACTTTTCCAGAAGGCAGGTTTTTGTATCCACTGTAATCTTCCTGCAATATTTTTAACACCCAAGAGTCTGTGACAATCTTTTGGCCAAGGGGATGTTGAGAACAAATATGTAGGACACATTTGTAGAAATGTTGCCAAAGAGTGATACAAAGGGTAGCTTTACCACCTCATTGCAAGAGGCTCCCGGTTTGATTCTCTTCTGGGATGCTTTCTGTGTACAGTCTGCATACCCACCCTGTGTTCGTAGGGGTTTTCTCTGAGTGCTCCGCTTTCCTCCCACACAGGTGGATTGGACAGTCTAAAATGTCCATAGGTAGTTTTGTGTGTGTGTGTGGTACGGAAGAACAACTGCAGGAGGGATAGCCACCCAGCAGTGTGAACACTGTTTTTAGACAACTATCACTGCTGATGTGAAACTCCAACCCCATGTGCAAAAATGGGAAAAAGAGGTCATGGATGGATGGACCGGCCAGAGAAAGAAGGGGGAAAGAATGCTGGCACAGTCATTCATTACTGTTATTCTGCCACTTTTTTGAAAATATCCCCATTTCTTGTTATTTCGCTCCAGCCATTTATTTTTAGTTCCTTGTTTATTAAAATATGGCAGGTTTTGCTTATTTGGCTTTTTAGTGAAAGAGGGCGATCTATAATGTTTGTACTGGAGGACATGAACATTTTTAGAAACTTCCTGAATCAATCTGTCTCTTTCATTAAATTGTTTGAGAACCTGGGTAGCAGATGAGCCAAACAATACCTCCTTATGTAAAGCAGAATCTATGATTTCAGACTTTACATCAGTCAACCTTTGCTTACATACCCAAGCATAACTTCTCAACAACGTAGCAGCATCCCTTAATACAGTATCTGCACAATCATACATACACTTCAAAGTATGTTCAGATAACGGCAACAATGTAAAAATAGTTCGATTCAAAAAAGAACTTTCTTCTGTAAGAAGTGAAGTAGCAAATTATCTCAGACTACCCATATGACAAAACTTAAGCTTCCACAAGTATGCCTGATAATTGGGAAAAGTGATCGCCAAAGTGGAAGAAGAAAATGTTCTCTTACTTATACGGTCCAACACCTTGCCTTCCTTGGCACCAGGTGAAGGGTTTATATCCAAAACCAGCACATTCCCAGCAGGAAATGTAGTAGATATAGGTGGGTCTGATCTAAGGTCAGAGAAAAGAAATTTGACTGTGGCACTTTATATATCTTGATGCAATACAAACTTATACCAGGCAAAATAAATAAAGCAGAACCTGTGTTGAGCAGTTTTGTTCTTTATTTGTACCAAGAACTTCTTCAGAAAAACAAATAATGAGAAAATCAGCAGTGTAGGTCTTGTTTTGGAACAAAAAAGCAATTAAAAAAATAAATAAATTGTTGCAACAAAAGAAATTAACACGTTACTACCTATGAACTAAGTTTACCCACGGTGGTGGTGCTGCGGTAGCGTTGTCGCCTCGCAGTAAGACGCTGACAGGTTCGATTCTCAGCTAGAGCATCTTCTTCGTGGAGACATGCGTGAATGGGCATACCTTCGTTGAAGGTTGTGTGTCAGGGCTGGTAACTCGGCACGTAAAACTCAACTACCAATCATTAGCGGACCGGAGTTCCACTGTGGCGACCCCTAACTGGGAAAAGCCGAAAGACACAACAACTAACTATGAACTAAGTTTATCTAAGGTAATATGTCCCCATAAAAAACATCCACCTGTTCTAACACTCGAAACCTAAACTGGAAAATCCCTGTGCAGTACAAACTGTTTCCTTAATGCGTTCTTCAAGTCCTTGTTTTGTATAGCTGCACAATGCTCCTTAATTCTACTCAAAAGTTTCCAAGAAGGTTTTCCTATGTAAAAACCGGGTCTATATTAGATCAGCGAATGCTTTAAAAAGTGAACGCTGATTGATCGAACTTATGTAAGCGAAAGCTTAAAATATCGAAGCAACACAAACCCGAATTTTTTCCTAGGGAATGAATTTGGTTGTCCATTTCTGTTCCTTCTGTATTTTCAGTGCTGTGGTGGAAAGTTACGGGTCGGGTTCAGGTAAGTGTGTGATTGTGTGGATGTGAGTGTTAGGGCGGGTTAGGTGAGTTAGGGTTAGGGCGCGGGTTAGGTATGTTTGCGATTGTGTGGACGTGAGGGTTAGGGCGGGTTAGGGAGCGGGTGAAGTGAGTGTGCGATAGTGACAGACGTTAGGTTAGGGTTTGGGTTAAGGTAAGTGGATAGTTAGTGGTGTGTATATAGTTTAGTGTAGGGTTAGGTGTCAGATTTTAGGTGCGTGTGTGTGGATTGCTGGTTGTTTGGTGTGCTTGTGCTGTGTGTATGTGTTTTGGATCAGCGATTTTTTTCCCTAGGAAAAAAATCGCTGTTATGACAGTTCGAGATTGTAAGCTTTCGCTTACGTAAGTTCAATCAGCATTCACTTTTTTAAGTGTTCGCTGATCCAATATAGACCCGTAAAAACCATTGCAAGTGTCACAAACCCCTGTATACACCACATTAGCAGTATTGCAATCAGAATATCTGGGGAAAACAACTTTATAAAGGTCTCAGTGGCGAAAAACAAATTCTGAGCACATGAGCCGCAGGGAAACATGCCTAGTGTTTTGTCATCATTGATAACCTGCTCCAGCAGGAACAGAGCATAAACGTGTTCAAATGAAAGTCATAAGGACTTGGTCCTTTTGTGTGAAAAAGCTGGTGCATCCCCCAAAATGGAAACAATGCCCTTGTTACTCCTCAAGATTTCCAAGTTCCTGGTGATAATGTCACATATAGGTTTGAGATCCAAACAGATCGGGAGAGGGGAAACTAAGGGTCCAGTCCAATCTGCTGCCTAGAATAGTGGTAACAGGGGTTTGGTTCAAACAAGAACTCTGATTAGAGGAGTGAAGGGTTCGGTCCAAAGCAGTGTCTTGGTTGGACATCTGCTGAAATTCGTGTTTAAGTACTGGCTGAAATTTAGAATTCTTGGTTTCACAAACTTCATGGAAAATTTCATCAATCAGACTCTTGGGGTAATGTCTGTTTATGAATAAGGTGCTCAAAAAGCAGCATTCCCTAAGAAATTTGTCATCATTGTTGATAATACCCAATACCTAATGAATGTCCATGAGCAATATTCTTCTTTATGAAAAAAGGATGCTGACTACGGAAGTCCAAGTAATTATTCCTGTAAGTAGGCTTACAGAAAATAGTGGAATCCCAACAAAGAGAAGCAGTGTCAAGAGTTACTTCCGTATCCAGAAACTGTACTGTAGAACCACAAACTGAGACCTTAAAATTAAGAAATGGAATGCTGTTAGAAAGTGAGTGTATAAAAGAGTCGAGGTCCTGCTGTTAACTCTGCCACACAAGAAAATTATCGTCAATAAAACACCTGTGTAATCTGGTATATTAAAAACCAGGCAGGTGTGGATGAGCTTATTTTCCAGGAACTAAAAACAAGATTGGCATATGCAGGAGCCATTTTAGAGCCAATTGCTACTTCCTTAATTTGCAGATAAATGACACCATTGAAGTGAAAAATGTTCCCATGTAATACAGTGTAATACTGTGTAAATAAGGGTGTCAATCTGTCATCACAAAACGCAGACTGGTTATATAAAAATGAATGTAGGTATTGTAGTCCTTCAGTATGTGGAATGTTCTTGTAGAGAGATTCAATATCCAATGTTACAAACATCCGGTCCGATGTAGATGATTAATGAAGAAACAGTTTAAAAATGCCCAAGAGTCTTTTAAAGAAATGGTGTGGACTGGACTATCGGGTTTAACAGTGAATTAATAAACTCTGAGATTTCTTCAGTCTTAGTTTTTTTTATTAGACACTGTGTGTCTAAAAGGTGGATCATAGGCATCTTTATGCATTTTAGGGATTCCAAAAAACTTTCTCAGACTAGCGAAAGGTACATGCATGTAATGAAATTCTTCAAAAGAAATGAAATAGCCTTTTTCCAGTGTTTTAAGTAGCTTGTCAATGTTTGCAGAATTACACAAAACAGTTTTAAGGTCCACAACCTAATAGTATTAGTTATTCACCAGGTCCACTTTTATCTTGTTTGTGTAGTGTGTGTCTGTTCCATTAGGACAATGCCAATACCCTTATCAGCCCTCATAATACGAAGACTTTTGTCCCTTTCTAGCGTTCGAAGAGCTGTGTGTTCTTTAAGTGTGAGGTTAAACCACTTTTCATTGTTATTATTTTGTAGTAAACCTCTCAGGTCCCGTTCACATACCTGCAGAAAAATCTGAACTGTGTTATCTTGGGGAGGGCTGAATACACTTTCTCCTCATGGTGAAATTATTAAGGGTACTGTTAGTTTCTGTAGGATCTGTAGACAGATGATATATGTCATCTAAATGAATTTTCAAATTGAGCTTTCGTAGAAACAGAAGCAGATCAAGCAAAAGACTGGGTAAATTTGCACACTGGGCTGGGATAAAAGTAAAACCTTTGTTAAGAACACAGTGATTCTGTCGGAATCACTCTGCATGTAAAATTAAACACTGCTGAGTCTGGAACTGTAGCAACTGCTGTTATATCAGGGACTAGTGCTGTTGAACGGTTCTCTTTGGTCTTCCCCGTGTCCGACCTCTGCCTCTGAGTGTCTATCTGGTTCTTCCTCATCCTTTCGTAGATTGTCCCATGTTCTATCGGCCTTTGCTCCTTGATGTGTTCTGTTGGGCAGCGGACAAAAAAAGTACCAGGTTATCTCTGTATTCTCGTGGTGTTTTAGGACTCCATCATAACTTCTGTATGGTCTGGGAGACTGCTTGGATTGTGTCTGGATGTACTGGAGGAATGGCTGTAGCAGGTGCTGCTGTGGAATGACTTTGAAAAGGATTTCTAAAACTCGAATTAAAAGTAGATCTCATACGTTGTTCATTCTTTAGTGGGTAAGCTTGATGGTTCTGGTATTCAGTCATGTCCCTTTGCTGAAGGTTGGTATGTTGCAGAACAGTGGAGTGCAACTCAGAAACTTCACTCTCAAGTTCTTCCAGTTTAGCTATATTGTTACTAATTAGGACACGCAGAAAGTCTAATCCAGTTTCACTGTAGATATGTACAAGTTTGTTATATAAAGCTGAATTTTTAGTGGTCCTGTTAGGAAATTTGAAAATGCGCAGACCTTGTGGAACTATTTTGTTATGCAAGCAACTAGAAAGAAAAATGTTGCCATACTCAACATTGTTAAAAGGCACGAGCAGTCTTTCTAGTTTACACAGAAGCGGCTTGCAATTATCAGAATGCAAACCCATCAGGTATTGGATGTCCTGGAAAATATGTTCGTTGCTGATCATCTCCCTGTAAGAAAGGGTTGGTTTGGCCATCTGAATTAAGAAGATCCAAAAGGCCATCACAATTCCTTTGGACATCATGAGTGCTCTCATGGTCATGCCCATTTAGGGGCTGATGGCCGAGTATCAAGATGATTACAGGCAGCATTCGAAATCTCCTCCCTCCAAGGCTGGGAATACAGGAGGGATGGGTGAGGAATGAGGAATATTCATTTGTAACACATATCATGTCCTCAGTTCAGGGGGAACATCTATTTATAGCTTCTAAATGCTTTACTCCAGGCATGGGTCCCCTTATCTATGGTATGATCTCAGTTATTCTCATTGGAGTAATACACAATTATCAGCCATGGGATGGGTAAGGCAAATCTATAACCAAATGGGATAGTTTACTTTGGACACAAAAAGGGAAACTGGCTAGGCTTAAAATAGCCCACAAAGGCAGTCAGCCTAGTACTTGCCTATGAACCTGTTTCCACAAAAAAACTCATTCATCCTGGCTGTGGACTGATTAAAAGAGAATTCTTCCATATGAGGAAAATAATTTGTATTTTCTTCATAGTTACAAAGCTGGGCTTGTGAATCGGAAGGAGAAGAAGTCCCATCTGCGTCATAATCACAATTACCAAACCCTGTTTTCTCAGGAATTTCTTGACAGGGGATGCTCATATATAATGGCTTCTGGACATCAGGATTAATGGCCTACAATACATGCCTTGCTAAGGTAAGATAATCATCTTTCTTAATTGCAATTACTTCTTGAGATAAACAATGTTTAATATTTTTCTTTCTTTACAGGAGTCCCTGTGGAAGATCATCAACTTGAAGGGAGGACATCTGATTTATTTAATAGTCTCTTGCCTCAGCTACCCCGAGAGGAATCTCCCAGTGTCTTCCAGTACTAGAGAAGATGATCCCCCTATGCTTACTGGACAATGGAACAATTCTCCTATGCCCTACTGAACAACAGAACAGCTGAAGAGGACATGGCTGACCCCTCGTTCATTGTAACTGAAATGACTACACCAGAGGAATCTGGAGAGGGAAGTGAGCGGTCTGGGGAATAACCAATGGCCACTGCAGTTTCACCCACTCCACTATCGGATGAGGTGTAGACTGAGCCTGCAGCAATAGCTTTTTTTTTTCTTTCTAGGAACAGCAGGAGCAGAACCAACTGGACTGGAGTAAGTATCCATCCTGTGGGTGGAAGAGAAGCCAGAAGCGATAATCAGTGCTGCAGCGAGTCAGCCAGATGCTAAGCTATCAACTTAGCATACACAAGCAGCACATTCGCACTTTTCTTGTCTCAGCCAGTTCACAAAGTAAAAGCAGCATTCAAGTTCCCTGTCAGCACACCTTTTACTAAGTTAGAAACAATGATAAAAAAATTAAAATTAGTGGGTAGGTTGTAGCAAAGTGAAAATAAACACTACACTGTAAAAAAACACATGCCCCTGCCCATCCCAAAATAAATCATTTAGTCTCAAAATTAAAATTTTACACAACAAGAACATATATTTACACAAATTATCCCCTGATTAGCTAAAAAACGGTAGTTAAAATATTGGTCCGTGACAGGAAACTTCTAATATTGATTTAAAAAAACTGTGTTTCTTATAAATTACCAGCAATAAGAATAAACTACTAAAGTTCAGTGACTGAGACACTGTAGCTATATTATCACAAACACTAGAGGGTGAAAACGCCTTACTGTGATCAATTTCAAAACACTGCATTTTAAACCACAGCTGACTTTGCAGTCATTGTTAAACTTTCCCATCAAAATGGAAGAGCAGAGAGAGAGAGAATTATTTACCCCTATCAGGAAAGAAGAAAGGCAACTTACCAGGTTGCCGGGAGACAGATCACTGGGTTTGGACGGCTTACCAATGGAACGGTATAAAATAGCTGGAAACAAACAATAGTATATTTGCTATTATATAATCAAATATTGTCTATGGAGAGGGTTCCCTCCTCATGGAAAATGGGGATATTGGCCATTCTGAAACATGGTAAGGACAGGGCACACTGATGATTCAGCTGAGTAATAGTAATTAATGTGCATTCAAAACAGCTAGGCAGACTCACAGACATGTAATACAACTCCAATACTCTTGATCACCATTGAGGAAGTGGACAAATGTAATGTTAACTTACTGATAAGTAAGTGTGGACAAAGAAAAAGCTTATGAAAAAGTTTACAGGTCTTACCTTTCTAAAGCCCTGGAGAAG